>NC_134801.1:7751864-7754364 GCF_046742065.1 Oratosquilla oratoria
GACATCAATCAGATAATTTATATGATCGTTGCGCAGAGGAACCGAACCTACTGCTCTGGCGCCTAAGAGGCTCCCAAGTCAGTGCCTTAGACCGCTCAGCTATCGATGGTCTAAAACTCTTCCAACTCGAAGCGTTACTGGCTTCCGAGATTTAGGAAAGACCACTCTCTGCGATCCCAAATTCCTATTTTTTTCAGAAGAGCCAACCACACTCGTAGCAGGGGGTAAGGACCGGAACAAATCTCTTTCACGCTTTCATCATTGTAACCATATGAATAATTTGCAAGTGGACAGCGACATCAATCAGATAATTTATATGATCGTTGCGCAGAGGACTCGAACCTACTGCTCTGGCGCCTGAGAGGCTCCCAAGTCAGTCCCTTAGACCGCTCAGCTATCGATGGTCTAAAACTCTTCCAACTCGAAGTGCTACTGGCTTCCGAGATTTAGGAAAGACCACTCTCTGCGGTCCCAAATTCCTATTTTTTACAGAAAAACTCAAAACTTAGAAACAACTTATTTCGGCATCTCCTTGTTTGAACTCGCCGCCTCACCATACCTAACTACACTGTGAGTTTTACTTCTGTTCTTAAAATTTTCAAACCATCCTCGGCTTGCTTTAAATACAAAATCATCAGCACTTGTACCAGGGCTTTTCTTTACTAGATCATCGTAAATTGCTAACGCTTTCTCACATATAAATGCTTCAGAGATACTATTTCCTGCTAACTGTTTCTCGTTTATATAAACATCCGACAACTTTTCCCCTTCCCTAGGTATCTGCGGTCTTTGTTTACTAATGACGGTCACTCCTTTTATAACTTCAGCCAAAATGATCACTTCTTTATTCTTGAGGATGGTGCAAATTGTAGACTTTACCATACAGTACTGCACAGCAAGATCAGACATAAGAAGCCCATTTTCGTGTTTTACGATCATTTCTTTCTCCACTTCGATTGTTTTTCTCACAACTTTTATTATTCCTTGGCCAGTATCACTTTTTGCTTTCTCTGGAGCCATGATTGAGGGATATTGTAGGAAAAATTAATACTGAATGCAATGAAATTGATAACGAAAGCACACCGCAACTATTGACCTCAGAGGTAAAAAAAGAACTGCTACGTTTGGTCAGCGGCCTCGTGTCAGCGTCGTTCGAGAACCAAAATTTGTTTGAAAGCAGAGGTATTTCCATACAGAATTTTTCGTTCAAAAACCGATTAATTCGAGCTCAGAGACGTTCGAGAACCGAGATTTGAATATACATATACATATATATATATATATATATATATATATATATATATATGTATATATATATATATACTAAATACATATATTGATATATTTGTATATGTACATATATGTACACACACACACACACACACACACACACACACACATATATATATATATATATATATATATATATATATATATACATATATATATATATATATATATATAAACATATATACGGGAAAGGTGGTGGGTGAAACACGGGTCTGTATCTGATTATCGAGTTTAGTCCGGACCGGGTTCGCTGTAAATAGCTTCTTCAGAGGAGTGTTACTCTAGGTCGAAGTTGGCGGTGTATATAGTGAGTCAGGCCCACGTTCCCTCCTTGCGGAGTGGTTGGTGGCTGGTTCCAGTACATGTCAAACAGCATTGGTACAATATAATACAATAATAGTAATATAATAATAATACAACACAACACGATCTATTACACAATATACAATATAAAATATAATATATAATATAATATACCAAACCAAATCATATCATGGTATATCACATTATAATACAACATAATAATTAGCATCGATACATAATCAATAAAATTATAATAAGAATAAATATACGAGTTTTGAAAAATGGAAATATATATATGAAAATAAATGTCACCGTGATATTTTGTCACCGTGTTATGTCGGAGTTGTCCTGGGCGTCTTTTAGCTGCATACTCCGCCGTGCATTCCGTCCACTCCACTTCTCCCACCTCCCGGCCCGTGCTGTGTCCGGCAGTCATGTGTAATGTTTCAACTGTTCCAGTATCGGTATAACATATAATAATAATAATAATAATAGTACTACTACTACTACTACTACTACTACTACTACTACTACTACTACTACTACTACTACTACTAATAATAATAATAATAATAATAATAATAATAATAATAATAATAATAATAATAATAATAATAATAATAATAATAATAATAATAATAATAATAATAATAATAATAATAATAATAATAATAATAATAATAATAATAATAATAATAATAATAATAATAATAATAATAATAATAATAATAATAATAATAATGATAATGATAATAATAATAATAATAATAATAATAATAATAATAATAATAATAATAATAATAATAATAATAATAATAATAATAATAATAATAATAATAATAATAATAATAATAATAATAATAATAATAATAATAATAATAATACTGTAAAAATAATAACATACAAT
>NC_134801.1:7769364-7784364 GCF_046742065.1 Oratosquilla oratoria
CAAGTTAAATGTCTATGAACATAAAACAAGTGTAGCAAAAAGCATCAATACGTAACATTAACGTAAAAACACCAGAACATAGGATAAAGACGCAAATGGAGATGGACCAAATGTCTGCAATGAAGAACTATGAACAAACGAATATATTACTATCTGGCAAAAAATTAATTAGTTAAATAAATAAATAAATAAATAAATAAATAAACAGATAAATAAATGAATAAATAAAAAAATAAATAAATAAATGAATAAATAAATAAATAAATTAATAAATAAATTAATAAATAAATGAATAAATAAATTAATAAATAAATAAACAAATAAATAAGTAAATAAGTAAATAAGTAAATGAGTAAATGAGTAAATGAGTAAATGAGTAAATGAATAAATGAGTAAATGAGTAAATGAGTAAATGAGTACATGAGTAAATGAGTAAATGAGTAAACGAGTAAACGAGTAAACGAATAAATAAATAAATAAGAACCAAACAAAATAAAAAGTTAAATGGCTCTGAGCATAACACAAATATAGCAAAAAAAACATCAATACGTAACACAAACGTAAAAACACTAGAACATAGTCCAAAGACGCAAATGGAGGTGAACCAAATGTCTGTAATGAAGGAAGGGGGGAACAGAATGAGGAAAAGGTCTCAAGAACAAACGACTACATTACAATCAGACAAATAAAGATAAGATACAAAAAAGATAATAAGAAAGATAGAACAGAAGAGAAAAAGGAAGTAGATTAAAACTGAAAAAAGGAGGACAAAAGTCAGGAAAGGGGGGTTGGAATGGTGCACTGGGAGACAGCCTTCGAGAAAGGAGGTCGGACAAAAGCCACCTTGTGAACAAATGACAGACTGAGACTAGAAAAATAGTACAAAGGAATTAGACTGAGTAACTCCTCGTTCCTAGATAAATAGGATTGAGATCAATGCACCTGTTTATGCAGTTGCTCTTAGTTTCCCATGCTTCTAAGAATTTTTTTTTTTTCTTTGTGTAGAGTTGTCACTCCATCCCAATCAATCCTGTGTTGGTGTTCTGTAGTGTGTTTGTACAGGCCCGATTTCGGATCTTCTCGCCTTACTGCACATGACTTGAGGCTTACCGAGTTCCCTATTGTAGCTTTCTCCTCTGTATATATGTTCTTGTCTATGCACCCAATAATTGTAACTGCTGAAGAGGACCACAGCTAGTGGTCGAAATATACGGTTTACTCTGTATCTTAGCTTATCTTTCTCCAAGAGTGGGTTTAAGTTTTATTTTACTCATGTGTTACGACATCTACATTACTTAATTTTACGCCCAAGATAGAACTCTCTTTACCTTTGCAAATTCTCTTCCAACATCAGGGACTTAAGCAAGTCTTTCGTCAGTTTGAAAATTCTCTCACCATCAGCAAGAAGAAGAAGAATCAACACTTGTTTCTTGTGAAATGTCTGGGAAAACAAGTGTGTCCTAAATCCTTTGGCTTTAGTAAACACAGCCAACTAGGATATAGTTTCCCATCCTATGTCAGTGCTTTTTATATATATAAAAATGGAAATGGTCAAAACTAAAATTTTTGAACGAAAGTGCGTGACCCGAACAAAAGGTAACAGGGGGTCATGGACCGGGGTGAGTGTTTTAACAGTGATCTGGCGCGGGGACGGTCTGGAAGAAAACGATTTATACGGTTACTATACACAACATGGGTGAGGCACCAGCGGAGAAAGTACGAAGAAATCGGCATTTCTGGAAGTGGGTTACTGAAGTGAAGAAGATTAATAAAAAGTCTCTCGGTGTAAAGGATTTGGCTGTTTTGAAACGTGAACATGCAGTCAAGTTTCCTGATCTCTATAAGTCTTCCAAGGGATTTTCTGTCAGAGAGTCTATAAAGTTGTTTCATCGCAAAGTGTTGTCGTTTAACGACACATTAAAGAAGAATCGACAGTTCAAGTACAAGGATTCAGACTTTGAACATCTTGGAGTTTACAATGGGGATGTTTCGGAGAAAGCTCTGCAAGGGTTTGAGAAACATTACTTTACTGGGTTTAAGAATTTTATAAAAGCTGGAGCAAAAGCTGATCACGTTGAGTATCAGAAGTACTACCTCGAGAGAAGATTTAAAGCCCAGAGAAAGATTGATAAGCTCAAGAAGTACTGTTGTAAGAGGAAAAACACGGAACTTAACCAGGTCTCTGGTGAGGTCGTTGAAGCTGGGAGTGCTACTGTGAGTTCAGTCACTTCGACGGGAAACGGAAGTGGACAAGACCAAGGAAGTGGACCAGACGAGGAGGGTGTACCGGATCAGTTCGTCGACTCGGTGGCGGAGAATATACGGATTGTTCGAGAGAGGCGGCTTGAATTGGAACAACAATGTTTGCAACGTTTGCAAGAAAAAAAGAGGTTAAAGAAAGAACGAGAAGCAGCTAAAGAGGCGGAAAGGGATGCCAGAATCAAGAAAAGGGAAGAACGTGAGGCGGGAAAGATGCATCGACAGGTTTTATTGAAGAATAAGAAACAGAGGAGTTCCGAGTTAAAAGCAGTAAAAGAACAGTTGAAATTGTTACGAGCTGGGCTCATCGGGGATAAAGATTTGTCTGAATCGACGATTAATCACTTAAATATGGTCAGAAAGGAACGCAAAGATAAGAATTTTAGGGCGGATTATGTGGATTCAATAGCAGTAATATCTGATACGCTTGAAGGTTATTTACGAGACCAAGCAAAGATACCGCTCCATAATATTGGTACAATAGGGGACTTCAAATGTAAGCTTTGTAAATCGCTTTTATGGGCAGGAGAACGTAAGACTATTTGTTGTAAGCAAGGACAAACGCCTCAAATCCAGTTTTCAGAGCTTAAAAACGGTATTAAAAGTATGTACGAAGGAAATTCTCCGTTATCTAAACGGTTCCTGGACAAGATCTGTGGGTTCAACGCGTTGTTCTGTTTCACATCATTTACCACTTCAAGCAAACTCCATGACCCGAGCGAACTAACATTGTGTTACAAGATTCAAGGGAAAATATACCATACCATTGGACATCTCAACCCCGAAGCGATCGCAGGTAAAAAGAACCCTTTTTGGAAACCTATTTCTTCATTCCTGGACTTATACTTCTATCATGATAAGGAAGACCAGATTAAGTTACGTGTACAAAACATGGATCGAAAGGCGAAAAATGAAAAAACTCTTAAGCGCCGAAAGAGAGAGGAAGGAAGTGAGTTCAAACGAGGATATCATTTCCATGTTCTATGATTAGTTAGTTCAGTATAATGAATGTCTAAACCCGATTTTGAAGGAATTTGAAACGTGTAAAACATTAGTTAGTGAACACGTTAATAAGACGGAAAGTATGCCTGCTGTGTCTATCACGCTGAGAGCGGCAGACGGGATCAAAACCAAGGAACATAAGGGTCTGTATCACCTTCCGTCTGCTTCATCACAGGTTGGTGGGATTGTTAGCTTTGAACCCAATAGAGATCCATTGGAGATAACAGTTACTTCCCCTCTGCCCGGTTCGAACTTCAAGACTACAAGTTTGAGCCATTTGAAGTTCCATTACGATGCTTTCCAGTATCCTTTGTTGATCCCAAACGGTGACATCGGATATTGTCATTCCATGGAAAGGTTATCCAAAGTCCGTGTTAGAGGTCTTGAACCGCCTGAAGAAGATGAGTGTGACGCCTCTACGGGGCCATCAACTTCGTCTACTTACAAGCGTTTATCCCCGTGTATGTTCTACTCCTTTCTTTATATGGAGCGGGAAGGCGTTTTCAACCACATAACCAAGTGTAGGAGACTGTTTCAACAGTTTGTTGTGGATAACTACGTAAAAGTAGAAAGTAATAGGTTGTCATACCTCGAAATGAACCAGAAACGGATCCGAAAAGAAAGAGCAGACATATTATGTCTTGGAAGCGATAAAGTCGCTGATACAGGTCAAAGGGTTGTGTTGCCCAGTACTTTCATTGGAAGTCCCAGATATATGAAAGAGCGCCAACAAGATGCGCTTACATATGTTACGTGTTATGGATCTCCTGACTATTTCATAACCTTCACTATGAACCCGCAATGGCGGGAGCTGCAAGTTGCTATGGATGATACAGGTTCTGCTGGAATACGGTCGATCGGGGACCGCCCAGATTTAATTAGTAGAGTATTCAAGTTGAAGGTTGATAGTTTGATGCATGAATTGGTATCTAAACAGATCTTCGGAAGGGTGAAGGCGCATCTTTATGGTGTGGAATGGCAAAAACGTGGACTTCCTCATGTTCACATCCTCTTATGGATGAATGAGCGTGTGACAGCTGAAAGGGTTTCACGTATAATATCCGCTGAAATCCCCAACAAAGAAGCTGAACCCAGGTTGTATGATGTCGTTACAAGGTGTATGATCCATGGACCGTGTAAGGGGTACGATGAGTCTCTCCTATGTTGCCAGAAATCTAAGCCAACCGCTTCGACATGTGGAAAGGGCTTTCCTAAGACCTGTAGAAACGACTTAATGTTCGGTAACAATGGGTACCCTGAGTACAAACGTAGGTCTATCGGAGAAGGCGGGGAATCTTTTGTTACCAAGGTTAAAGGAGTGAAGAAGGTTATTGACAACTCTTGGGTTGTTCCTTACAGCCCCTATCTGTGTGTGAAGTATGACGCCCACATCAACGTTGAATGTTCAAATTCGATTAAAGCTATAGCTTATGTCACGAAGTATGTAAACAAGGGGTGTGATAGGGTCCTGTTCAGTAAAACTACAAAAGATGGGACCGTGAATGAAATTAAGAACTTCCAAGAGGCGAGATATATAAATGCGAATGAAGCAACATGGAAGATATTCGGGTTTGACATATACAAAAGTTATCCCCCGGTATCCTCTCTCGAGTTACACCTTGAGGGCGAAAACGAGGTGTTTTATGACGAAAACTCATCTAAAGGGACCGTAACAGCGAAAGCAAAACAAGATACCCAATTAACCGCTTTCTTCAAGTTGTGTGCGAAATCTGATGAGAAGTTTGTCTCCACGTTGTATTATCATCAGATGCCTCAACATTTCTGTTTTGACAAGGCCCATTCGGTTTGGAGAGAAAGAAAAGGTAACACCTTTTCTTTGGGACGTATTCGTGCTGTTTCCACTAAAACTGTTGAGTTGTTTTACCTTAGGTTGTTGTTGACACATAAGGTGGGCCCTACATCCTTTGAGGATCTCAGAACAGTTGAGGGTGTGACATATCCCTCTTACCGAGAGGCTGTCAAGGCCTTGGGTCTCTTGAGTGATGAGGAGACATGGAAGACTACTATCTTAGAGATAATCAATCACACCAACGACAGGTACCGTCTCAAAGAAACGTACGCCAGCATGTTGGTGTTTTCAGACCTTGAGGACCAATCCGGTATCTGGGAGGAGACCAAGGATCTATTTGCAAGCGATTTCCTTCACCAGAACAACCTAACAGAGTATAACGAGGAAATCTACTTGGACGCGTTAGACGATATCCAAAAACATGTTTGGAACTGTGGAGGAGGCCTTATCACTACTTACGGCTTACCTGCTTCTAGAGGTGGAGAGAAGACTTCAAACGTTATTCGAAGAGAGAAGTCTTACAACAAGGAAAAGTTGAAAAAACAGGTTCAATCAAAACAAGACCTCTTAAATGATAAACAGAGACAGGTATATGATGTGGTCATGTATAGGGTGAATAACCAACAGAAGTATGAGAATAATGGAATCTTTGTAAACGCTGCCGGAGGCACAGGAAAGTCCTTCATCTTGAATATGTTACTTGATACTGTGCGGTCCGAGGGGAAGATAGCGTTAGCTGTAGCGTCTTCAGGTATAGCAGCTACTGTTCTTAACGGGGGTCGAACCGCCCATAACATGTTTAAGATACCATTGATGGAGTATAATGAAATAAGAGGGTGTTCTGTTAAGAAGAATTCTGAACTTGCAAAGTTGTTGGAGATGACATCATTAATCGTGTGGGATGAGATCGTGATGGCGAACAAGAATACGTTAACAGCTCTTGATATAACGTTGAGAGACATCTTGGGTAATGAACGGTTTATGGGGGGAAAAGTGTTCGTCTGCGCTGGAGATTTCAGGCAAATATTACCTGTCATTCGAGGTGGAGGTAAATGTGATGAATTAGAACATTGTATAAAGTCCAGTTATATGTGGCGGGACATAACAAAGTTGGAATTGACTGAAAATGTGCGTCTAAGGAAAGGTGATGAAAAAAAACATTACGTTTGCGCGCAAGTTGCTGGAACTCGGATCCCAGAAACACGGACCTTTGGAACTTGAGGAGGGGTTCGGTATTCAAGTCAAAACACGTGAAGAGTTAGTGGAAAAGGTTCATGGTGATTTGGAGGAAAACTTCTTAAACATTTCCTATTTTGAACAACGAGCAATCATATCACCCACAAATGATGATGTCGACAGTGTTAACTCTATGATACAAAAGAAAACTAAGGGAGAGGAGAAGACATACTTTAGTGTAGACACCCCGGTCGAGGAAGGAACTGATGTCCAGACTTCTGTGTTTAACGCTTTGACAAGCCCTTCTCTTCCACCACATCAACTTAAAGTGAAGATTGGAAGTGTTGTGATGGTTGTCAGGAACATTTCACCGCCTAAACTGTGTAACGGATCAAGAGTCTTGGTAGCTAACTTGAAAACGAACATTATAATTGGTAAGACCTTAGGTGGTTGTCACCGGGGAGAACAGGTTATGATTCCAAGGATAACACTAGAAGCTAGCGACACCCCAGTTAACTTTAAGCGCAAACAGTTCCCGGTTAAGCTTAGTTACGCGATGACAATAAACAAATCTCAGGGACAGACGTTTAACTGCTGTGGAGTACTTCTAGATACTGTTCAATGTTTCGCTCATGGTCAGTTGTACGTGGCCTGTTCGCGGGTTACGTCTTGGGATTCTCTTTTCATCTATACTGGCTGGCATAAAGTAAACGAAAGTTATAGGTTGAGACCGGCCGTTAACTGTGTATATGAAGAATTGCTCTCAGACAACGAGGTAAACAGTCAAGAACTGCCTTCGGTGCCGAGAGGTAGGGAAGAAGACGAAGAAGTTAACACTCCCATTCCTGAAGAGATCCCAGAAATAGGTGTGGTTTTAATACCAAAGGAAGTTTACAACATCTCGGAGGAAAAGGCCATCGATATGCTCCTGCCAGATTACAGTTACAATAATCATGTTTACAGTGAAAATGAAGAATACGGGGGTGAGGAAACTGAAAGGGTCCCTGTCACGGAAAGGGAGCTGGAAGAACTGATTTTGAGCCTCAAAGAAGAAGGATCTTCGCCGGCTCGGAAAAGGAGGAGATATGAAGATGAAGCCGAGGACAAAGAAGATGAAGAAGACAGCTCGAGTTCAGATGAACAAGAAGTAACTGACGTTTCCGCTGTAAATAATGTGTGTAAATAAAATACTGTAGCAATATCACGATCTTTTATTGATCTAGTGTCTTATGTTTACTATGACACATCATATGATGTAAGACACGCTTGACGGGGTAACCAGTGCGCGTTGCGTAAGGGCGCGTAGCGCCCGGCGAGCGTAGCGAGCAGCGCCGCAGGCCAAGCCCCCCGGCGTAGCCGGGCCGGCGCAGCCGGTGGGCTTGTCTAAAAAAAAAATGAATTAAGATTGCTTCTTTGGTATGTGACTCAGCCTTTCACCGTGTGAGATTATCGAACAGGAATCTTAAGTTCCATAGTCCAAATGATCACATTCACAAACATCTCTCAAGGTTAGCACTTGGAAAAGCTTTTTACATCGGTGTCAAACATAAGGAGAACCTCAACAAAAAACTGACTAGATTGTGTAACAACAGTGTGTGGTCTAAGTTTTCTCTTACGGAAAATATTACTAATTTATCAAGTATCACACTCACTAAATATAAACAAGAGGTATTAGTGTAAGGACAGGAATTTTGAAGGGATATTATTTTTGGAATTTCGTTTTATTTATCTGTTTATCTATTTGAGTGTTGACTTGCGTGACGGTTTTACTCAACCAAGAAGCAAAGTAGAAAATAGAGCCTTAATAGACCATGAATTTATTATATTCTATGTCTGCCTATCAAGATGTGTTGGCAAAGAGCCTTACTATAATCATTGAAGAAAAACATACAATAGGAGATAGCTACAAATATATTTCACCTGATTTTGGTTCAACTAAAGCTTCGACGCGACATTAGAATGTTCTCGAACATAGCGGGCGCACCGTAGCTCCGCCCGCCCGTGACGTCACTAAACACGTTCGGACAGAGGCGTAAGCTAAGGCCATTAATTTTAAGAGTAATAGGAAAAATTCCCAACTTTCAGTTCAGGATTCCACTAGAGAAATAGTTTAGGGAGAGATTGTAGCAGCTAGGGGCTCTGTTGAGAAGCGAAATGAAGTTTTACGAAATAATACAACAGGGAGGTTAGTAGTTTACCCATAGATACGAACACATAGCCGTCTCGTTCTTTTTGTGCGCAGCTAAAATTTTAATTTGATGCCAAAAATGATTCCGATAACAGGTATGAACACGTTCTGTAAGATTAATGAAAACAAATGTCAATATGTGAGTTAAATGATATAGTGCAGATATAGTAGGTAGATAGTTATCATTATTATTAAGTTTTGAATCTGATGCCAAAAATGATTCCGATAACAGATATGGAAAAAGGGGTTTAAGGGAGTGTACTTCACAAACACTTTGCGTATATACATTAGCTATGAGGGTGTAATCCTTAGAGTATAATTCTGTCTGTGATCGTTCTCTAATAAGAATACGGGGTTGAAGGTAGACACAGTGCTTGAAGGTAGACACAATATTATAAGTAGACTTATACAGTGACCGGAAGGTTGGAGCGTAAATAACTACGTTTTTCCACGTGCCTGTGACCTTACTTATGATGCCCATAAGAAAGAAAAAACTGTGTTATTAAATGTCTCGCATACCCATATATTTTTCATATTGTAAGGATCAATAGATTAGTTGGAGAAAACCACAATATACTTTTGTATTTCCTTACTATATTTTTGCTTCAGTGTAATAATTAACACATAGCAGACCTTCGCTTATTTTCTTTTACTACCCCCACTTGGGCATAGGCCTTTTCGCTACCCAGAACCAACCCCGAACGACCTGAGGAAAGGGGACGGAGTCAGACGTGAATAACAAGGAGCAGTTTCCATTTATGGTCAGATATATCCATATAGACGATTGGGTGGTGGCAGCGTATACCTTGATTTTTTTTATTTCCCAAATTGTTCTTATGTGGGTATCTCTGATCACTCCCATTGGAGGTGCTCTTGGTTAAACACTAAATCAATCGACGGCACCACATTAGGTCTTGGTATTGGCTTTGCATTGAAACCTGATAATAACCATGTTCTTGATTACATTGTTGGTTTTGACAAATCTATTCCAGCAAATGACTATGATAAAGATTTACATTGTCTTAAAGGTGTACTCTTACAAGGAATAGCTGATTGTTTTAAACAAAATCGTGGTTTACCCAAACGACTTAAACAAGCAGTGGAGAGTTTAAGTAACCACACTAAAATTATTATTTCTAGAGCAGATAAAGGTGAGAAATTAGTACTTCTCGATCAATGTGATTATAAGGCCAAAGGCCTTAACTAGTTAGTAGATAAGAATACTTACGAATTCCTTACTAAAAATCCCCTTAAGTCCACCGCAGCAGAATCTAACAAGCAAGCCCGTAGAATAACAGAAGACGACTTACTCAATAAATTGAAAGTTATTAGCCCTCAGCTACTAAATTTTTATGGTCTCCCTAAATCCCACAAATAAGGTATCCCCCTTAGATCTATTATATCTAACAGGAACTCTTGCACAAATAAGACCTCTCAATGGCTCCCGGGAATTCTTTCACCTTCCGTAGGAAGTTTCTCCAACTACCACATTAAACATACTGAGGACTTCATAAATAGAATTAAGAAACAAAAAATCCCAGAACACAGTAAATTGCTTAGTCTCGATATAGTTTTGTTATTCACTACCATAAATATAGAAGATGTTCTCATTTTTTTAAAACTAAATTACAATCGTTTCAAGATAAACTCCCTTTTTCATTTTCAAAATTGATTAGTTTAACACGGCTTTGTGTCACCTCTAATGTTTTCTCCTTCAATAATAATTTTTTCAGGCAAAGGTACGGTTGCAGCATTGGTTCCAACCTTTCCCCGGTGTTGGCGAATTTGTACATGGAATACTTTGAGTGCGTACTTTTACCAGCCAACATGTTCTGGTTCAGATATGTCGATGATGTATTCACTATCTGCGATGACAAATGGAGCTCTTTTAACGTTTTTCTTGATAGCCTCAATAATTTAGCACGTAACATCAAATTTGAAGTAGAATGGGAAATTGAAGAAAAAATACCTTTCCTTGATACATTAATAATCAGATGTCCAGACTATTTGTCTTTTTCAATATACAGGAAGCCTACTCATACGGAGTTATTTACATTTTTTCAGTACTCATCCGGATAATATAAAATACAGTGTCGCCTCGGGCCTTCTAAGAGTTCTTCGGGTTTGCAGCCCGGAATTTCTCAACTCAGAAATTGAATCAGTACGCACTCAATTACTAAAAATAGGCTACCCAGACTGGTTTTTGGCAAAAACCCTCAGCAAAGCTAAAGCCAGTTATTTTAGTGCAACTAACTCTAGTACAAAATTTATCTGGCAAAAATCAAATACCAAACTCCCATATAATGAATCAATACATGCAGCATCAAAATTATTACTCAGTAATCAAATTAGGATCACATTTAGTTACCCAAAAAATATCTTTAAAAAATTGGTAAATGTCTATCACAGAACTTCTAATAAGGACAACCCCGGAGTATATAAAATACCATGTCTCGATTGTAATAAAGTGTACTGGGGACAAACGTGACGTAATCTACCTACTAGGATTAAAGAACATAAAAATTCATTGAAATACGGCCAAGAAAACTCACCTGTTTTCCTCCATTCAAATCTTTTTGATACACAGAATAGATTGGAAAAATGCAGCTACAGTATATAAATCACATTGCAGTTTTAAAAAGAAAAATTATTGAGTCCTCATTAATAAAACAGTTCCCAAATTACAACACTTCTAAAGGTCAATGGTCACCAGATGCCTTTACTAGTTTGGCAGTTGATAAATTCATCTCCAGAGGACGAAACGTCCGACCCTACTCAGGGCACGTGACTTGTAGCTTTCTCCTCTGTTCCTGTGTGTGTACTTGTGTGTGTGCGTGTGTGTGCGTATATATATATATATATATATATATATATGTATATAAATACATATATATATATATATATATATATATGTATATGTATGTATATATCGCACTCGAGACTGAGAAGCTCAAAGGAGGTACATATTGGAAATTGAAACGTAGTCGAGCCGAGGACTCGAACTCAGCTCTAACGTGACAAAATGTCATTGACTAAACTCATTACGCTATCAAGAGAGATATAAATTGAGCACAACTTTCTTATATTTGTATGCTCGGGTTACAAACACGAATTTTTGCGTTCAACCCACCTCCGCTATGATAGCGTAATCGTTAGTATGCACACGTGGGAAAGTTTATGCATACACTGAACAAGTGTACACATACATGAACATATACGCGTACACCTACACACACCCTTGTACATACATTTACATAAATATATATTTTTGTATTAGATGTATGTATATGTATGTATAGATGTATGTATGTATGTATGTATGTATGTATGTATGTATGTATGTATGTATGTATGCATGTATGTATGCATGCATGTATGTATGTATGTATGTATGTATGTATGTATTATGTATGTATGTATGTATTATTACAAAGGATTACAAAGGCGGAGCACCCCGACAGGAGACCTTTTGGTCCATATCTAGGTCGGATGCAAAAAAAATCACAATAATAATAAAACAATAAATAAAAACTATAATAATGTAAATAACAAATAAAATACATAAATAAATGCATAGGTATAGTTAAATAGTAAACAAACAGGTAAATAGTAAATAATAATATATTGACATATAACTAATAATAAATGAAAATCAGACAGACAAATGATAACAAAACAAAAACAAATAATATAAAATAAATTATAATCATTACAGCATCTTGCTTAGGTGTTTATCTAAATGATTCTTAAAGCTTCGAACTGAACTACATTGCACTACCTGTGCAGGAAGTTGATTCCATTCATTAACTACACGGTTGGCAAAGTTGTTTCTTTCTACTTCCAAATTGAATCTATTTCCGAACAGTTTGAGACCATTGTTTCTTGTCTGATTCTCATTCAATGTGAAAATTTGGTCACTTTTGATGTCAATTCCCTTTAAAATCTTAAAGACCTGTATCAAGTCACCTCTGAGTCTACGCTTTTTTAGGGAAAACAGATTCATATGTTTTAGTCGATTTTCGTATGATTTATTTTTGATATTTGGAATTAGTTTTGTGGCTCGCCGTTGTACTTTTTCTTGTCTGTCAATGTCTTTAATGAGATTCGGTGACCATACGGAAACAGCATATTCCAAATGTGGACGAACTAACGATTTATATAGCTTGTTAATGAGTGATGGACTTTTGAAGTCAAAAGATCGCGCAATTAGTCCTAGAATCTTATTTGCTTTCTCAGAGGCTGAAATACACTGCTTGGGTGATTTGAGGTCGTTACTGATAATTACGCCGAGATCTTTTTCACTATCCACTTTTGTTAACGAATTTCCAAATAACTTGTAATCGTACTTACTGTTATTTTTACCTATGTGCATTACCTTGCATTTACTTGTGTTAAATTTCATTAGCCACTTTTCAGACCATTGCTGTAATTTATCTAGATCTTCTTGAATATCTAATTGGTTTGAGTGATCATTTGCCACTCCACACAGTTTTGTATCATCAGCAAATTTGGAAACAGTAGAATATGGGAGTAACGTTAGCTAGCTTCCATTCTATTGGGACATCTCCGGATATGATGGATTTCTTGAAAATTATTTCTAATGGAACAACAATCTCATTTTTCATTTCCTTTAAGATTCTTGGATGCCAACCGTCAGGCCCTGGTGTTTTATTAACTTTGAGTTTATCTATACACCTTTTAATTTTTTATTTTGTTATATTTACCGTAGTGAGTAAGCTTACCCTAGACTTTTCACAGGTTTCAGTTTGGAATTCACTTTGAGGTGTTTCGTTTACGAATACCGAGCTAAAATAATTGTTTAAAATATTACACATTCCTTCATTTGAATATTCAAGTTGACCGTCAGCAGATAATAGTGGACCAATGTGATTCCTAACAACCTTTTTATCTCTAATGTAACTATAGAATTCTTTGGGATTCTCTTTGGATTTCTCAGCGATGTTCATTTCGTATTGTCGTTTTCTTTTTCTTATTGTTTTTTTAAAGCTCTCTGTATTAATACATAACTTTCATAGTCAGTAGATGCACCCGAGCACTTATATTTCTTATAAGCCTGTCTCTTTTTAGCAATACTTTTTTCGGTTTCTTTGTCGAGCCACTTTGGGCGAGCCTGATTTGGGGGACGTCTGTCCTTAAAAGGAATGTAAGTTTGAATCATCTTAGTGAGCGTATTTTGAAATATTTCCCACATCTGATCTACAGGTCTTTCGTTTAATTTTGCCTCCCAATCTGTAAGCTGAAGCTCCTGACGTAGTCCTATTAACTGAGCTTTACTGAAATCGGGTATTTTAGAAACACAAGTATCTATTCTAAAATTGTTTAGGAGTTTGAATCTAACTAAGTTGAGATCGCTATTTGCAGCAGATTCACCGATTTCTACATCAGTTACCATGCTTTCGCGGCTAGTGATCAATATATCGAGTAAGTTTCCATATCTTGAGGGGTCTTTTACATGCTGAATTAAGTAATTGTAACCAAGAAAATCAATCAAGCGACTACCTATATGGCCATGTTCAAGGGTCATCCAATCAATGTCAGTAAAATTGAAATCACCCATTATGTATGTATTATGTACGTATTATGTATGTATGTATGTATGTATGTATGTATGTATGTATGTATGTATGTATGTATGTATGTATGTATGTATGTATGTATGTATGTATGTATGCGTGTGTGTGTATGTATGTATGTATGTATGTATGTATGTATGTATGTATGTATGTATGTATGTATGTATGTATGTATGTACGTATGTATATGTGTATGTATGTATGCACGTATGTATGTATGTATGTATGCATGTATGCATGTATGTATGTATGTATGTATGTATGTATGTATGTATGTATGTATGTATGTATGTATGTATGTATGTATGTATTTATGTATGTATGCATGTATGTATGTATGTATGTATGTATTTATGTATGTATGTATGTATGTATGTATGTATGTATGTATGTATGTATGTATGTATGTATGTATGTATCTTTGTAGGTAGGTAGGTAGGTAGGTAGTTAGGTAGGTAGGTAGGTAGGTTGGTAGGTATACATGTGCAAATCTTTCATCCCTTAAGTGAAGTAATACTTATTAGATGAGTAGTAATGAACCTTTTTGTATTAAACAGCTATTCCTCTACACTGCATAAGCCACCTTCACCGTTTTCTGTTTGTTTATGGGGAAGCAATTACTCAAGTATTTTCCTCTCTTTTCTTTACTTTTCTTCCTCCTCATTACCGTTTATTACAACTCCTTTTTCTTCTCATTATTTTCGTCACACTCCATATCTTCGTTCTTGTCCTTTCCCTTCTCTTTGTTCCACTACTCTATCCTCTCGCTATTCTCACATTTTTCATCTTTATTCTTTTCCTACAACTTCTTGATTCTTATGCCCCTTTCCTCTCATTTCCTCTTGTACTGGTACTTTTGATGAGCCTGATGTCTGCCTGCCCTCAATCTTCTCTACTTCCTTCACTCCTTCTCTTTCCTTCAGCTCTACGATATTCCCTTCCAGGGCGGGAACCTAATTAGCCTGACACCA
>NC_134801.1:7794364-7814364 GCF_046742065.1 Oratosquilla oratoria
CTTTTTAGCAATACTTTTTTCAGTTTCTTTGTCGAGCCACTTTGGGCGAGCCTGATTTGGGGGACGTCTGTCCTTAAAAGGAATGTAAGTTTGAATCATCTTAGTGAGCGTATTTTGAAATATTTCCCACATCTGATCTACAGGCCTTTCGTTTAATTTTTCCTCCCAATCTGTAAGCTGAAGCTCCTGACGTAGTTCTATGAACTGAGCTTTACTGAAATCGGGTATTTTAGAAGCACAAGTATCTATTCTAAAATTGTTTAGGAGTTTGAATCTGACTAAGTTGTGATCGCTATTTGCAACAGATTCACCGACTTCTACATCAGTTGCCATGCTTTCGCGGCTAGTGATCAATAAATCGAGTATGTTTCCATTATATATATATATATATATATATAATGTTTGAACAACTTGATAGATTTCTTCTAAGTTATACCTCATGAATATGACAGGAACAGAACAATTGGTATACTTTAAACTTCCAGAAAACCTTTGATAAATTACCTCATAAGAGGATAATGTTGAAAGTTTAAGCCATGGGTGTTACAGGAAAAGTGTTAAATTGGATTGTAGCTTGGTTGAATGATAGAAGACAGCCTGTAGTTATTAATGGGTCATAGTGTAGCTGATCTCCTGTTTCCAGTGGGGTACTCCAAGGATCTGCATTAGGTCCACTCCTCTTCATCATCTATATCTATGATATAGGTGTTGGAATTGCGAGCCGCATAGCTAAGTTTGTGGATGTCACCAAAGTAGGAGCAAATGTCGCAACATCTGAAAGTGTAGAAATTCTTAGGTCAGACTTAGAGAAGTGGCTGATGCCATTTAATCTGGGTAAGTGCAAGATTATATATATCGGGCATGCAAACCACAGGGTAGAGTTTTTTCCGGGTCAAGACATAGCAATAAAAGAATTGGAAAAAAATAAGTGTCTCGATTAGCAGGGTCCTCAAGTTCTCAAAACAGTGTATTAGAGTAGAAAAGAAGACATAAATGCTATTAGGCTACACCAGAAGAGTTTTATTATCGGAACGAAAAAAACAGTCTTGAAATTTTACAGTTATCTTGTTCATTCCCATCTGGAATACGCCGTTCAGTTCTGGTCGCTAAAAGTAAGGGTGGACGTGCAGAGGCTAGAATGAATTCAGGCACGAGCAACGAAATTCATTCCCGACGTTAGATACATGGGCTACCAGAGTCATCTCAAGGCTTTGGGGCTCTTTTCTTTAGAAACCAGGAGATTGCGGGGACAGTTCAAAGAAGTTTTCAAAATGCTTCAAGGATTTGATAACATTGACTATTGACATCTCTTTGACGTGAACGTTAATGCCACTCGCAATCGTTGGTGGAAGCTCGATCCCCCTCATTACTCTTGGAATAGACTGCCAAAGAACATGGTAAATAGTTTCTCAGCTGAGTAGCTCAAAAGCCGGTTAGACAAGGTGCTTCCCACATTAGTGTACGTAGTAGTGTGAATCCCCGATAATATTTTGATGATACCTCCTTGGTATGGGGGGTAAAACCTTTTGAGGTAGTGAGATTCTTTGTAACATCTTGTAACAATCTCTCTCTCTCTCTCTCTCTCTCTCTCTCTCTCTCTCTCTCTCTCTCTCTCTCTCTCTCTCTCTCTCTCTGTATCTATCTATCTATCTATCTATCTATCTATCTATCTATCTGTCTGTTTGTCTGTCTATCTATCTGTCTGTCTATCTATCTATCTATCTATCTATCTATCTATCTATCTATCTATCTATCTATCTATCTATCTATCTATCTATCTATCTATCTATCTATCTCTATCTTTCTCTCTTTCTCTGTATTTCTCTCTCTCTTGGTCTCTCCTACTAAACAGCCCTTTTCCCCCTCCGGAACAGCCAAATGACCATCACACCTACTGCCGAACCATCCTCTCCCCCTCCTATGACAGCTAAACGACTTCTGGCTGACGGTCGATTGCTTGAAGTACGTTTCTGAACCTCGCTTGAACCAGTTTACGATTAAAAAAAATCCAGTTGTGACTCGCGGTCATTCTTTTAGCAGAAGCCACCAAGTCTTAAAGTCTTCAAATAAATATCTATTTGTTCAAATCTCTCTCCGCTCTTAACTGAACGGGAATTGTAACCTGTTGTTATTAACACCTTTACCTTTTCATGCTAGATCCACTGTAGCTCACCCGTGTCATTCATCTCTCTACTGCAAAGTAGAAAAATTCGAGTGACTTAATGTTTAGTCCAGCTGGTACACAACTAAACGTACATAGCACAACGTAACACAGGTTTTGTTTATTTGTATTTTCTAATGTTCATATATGAATTTCTTGCCATTGAATTAAAAAATCACATTCGTTTTGACGTAACATTGATAGTTTTTTTTTTATTCAATATTTTCTCGTTATATACGCAACTTTTCTCTTCGGTGGTATGTTGATTCAATATATTCAAATTTTGTAAGAATAATTACACAACCTTTAGTACTTTTTCACATATTGAAAGGTATTTAGGAAGTACAATATCAAAACAAAAGAAACAATACAATTCTGCACTGTAATTGCTTTGACAACTATTTCCTTAAGATTAGAAGTGCTTTGATTACTGAGGTTTTCTATAGTGCATACTTTCATCTTATCTGATAAGATATCATATATAATTTCCCACCATAGCAGTATCCCATCATCCTTGATATCTTCTTTCCCAAAGTTTTCGGGGAAGAAATATAGGTGAGAATGCAAAAAATATACCCATTTTCTTGAATTTCTGAATAAGCGTTACTACCAGTTGTTTATATCTAGGATCTTTGTAATTTCCTAGGAATTCACAAACTACATCACGAAGGGATACAAATATGCCACCCTAGAGCATAATTTCAAATAGCTTTGGAAAAATGAGACGAATTTCTTGAAAACCTGCAAAATCCAAGGCCTTCACAAAGTGATTTACCAATTCTAATTTGATATGAAGTGGGGTAATAAGACTTTGTTGGAATCTATTAGAAGCTGTCTGAGAACATCTAACGTTCCTGGCATCAGTTCCAATAGTGGGAGCCAATGAACTTTCTTGTAATGATCAACATCAGCTATGCTGTCCCATAAGCAAAGGATATATGGATACCTCGTGTATCCCCTTTGCGAGCCAAGCAAAAAAGCAAGCATCTTGAAATCACCACAAACATCTCATTTGAATACAGCATAATTGTCAAGACCCACCTATGGCCCAGGCTAGTCACGACACAAAGAGAAAAGAAAAGTTGAGGCCGTGCGCAATTCGGACAAGTGACAGAGAGTTCAGGCAGGATAATGAAACTCTTCGTTAAGATTGAATATTATTACACGTATGAGATTAACACATATAGCATAAATGGACATAGAATTATCAAATATATATATAACATGAATTAATTATTATATTAATTACCAAGTATAATAGTTGGGTGTTCTCTTGTATTCACCACGTAAGAAAAGGTGGGCGAAACGAATCTTGATTATGGTGCAGACGAGTCTTGATTCTTATTGCTAAGGTCGCACCAACGGTCTTGGGAAAAATGGGTAGTTTGAGGTTAAACTTAAGTACGATAACTTCTGGTAAGGGAAGCTTCTGATAGTACTTCAGGTAGGTGAAGCTTCTGGTAGTCGGGAACACATAAAATATGGGTTGATGTTTCGTAGTTGCAAAATAACAGAATGTCGAGTCGAACTTACTCCAGCAGCAGTCTGGAGATGTCCGAAACAATTCGGGAAAACACGAGGGCTGTGCACTTTGCGTGGAGATGGGTATTCGTTGCACTTCGCGTGGAGATGAGTATTCGTTGTGGTTCAATGGACTTGTTTAGCGGAGTTGTTGCAATCGACGAGTGTAGATTTTTTTTTTATGTAGATTCATATGGGCCCTGGGCGTCTGCTTGTTTTCTTGTCTTCTCTGTTCTTTTCTCGTACTGGATCTGTCTCTGCTTTTCTTCTCTATTGACTTCCTTCCCTGTGTGTGACATTATTCACACAAGGGCGTCATACAGCACAATCACAGGATTCTATCCACACTAAGGCACCCTCACCTTTTTAAGTCGACAAGTATGTTATTTGATACTTTTACATAGTGTATGTGGAGATTGTAGTAATGTAACAGGAGATTCCATCTGGTGAGTCTTTGGTTAGGTTTAGAAACTAAAGGTTTGTTTTAGAAAGATAAAGAGTTGTGGCCAGTGTGTAAACGAATGGATATAGATGTAAAGATGGTTCAAAATGCTGCAATGCTGTCATAACTGCCATTTTTTCAATTGTGGCATAGTTACGTTGATTGGGGTTCAATTTTGCATTAAAATAAGCTGTAGCATGCAATATTTCATTTGTTTCATGCATTAGCGTTGCTCCTAAAGCAACATCACTTGCGTCTGTGAATAAGTAGAATGTTTTTGAAAGAGCTGAGCTTTTCAGGACCGGGTCGTTCATAAGAATTGGGTTTTATTTTGTAAAAGTTGCTGGCAATGTAACCTACCATTCCTAGGAATATTATCTCTCATCTATTCGTGGATGTAGGGAGGTCTTTGACGGCTTGAACTTTGGCTGCTAAGGGAAGTATTTCAGAATTACCTACTTTGAAACCTAAGTAGGATACTTTGGCATGTCCGAAATTACGTTTTTATTTTATTTTATTTATTCATTTATTCTATTTCTTTTTTTTTTATGATTAGGTTAGCCTTGTCGTCTCTCTCAAAGAACTCATGTAATATATTTAGATGCTGTTCCCAAGTGTCGCTAAATATCACCACGTCATCTAGATACAGTTTAATTCCTCTTATGCCTGAAATAAGGATTACAAAGGATTACAAAGGCGGAGCATGCCGACAGGAGACCTTTTGATCCATATCTAGGTCGGATGCAAAAAAAAAAAAAAAAATCATATTACTAATAAAATGATAAATAAAAACTATAATAATGTAAACAACAAATAAAATACATGAATAAGTACATAGGTATAGTTAAATAATAAACAAATAGGTAAATAGTAAATAATAATAAATAAACATACAACTATTAGTAAATGAAAATCAGACAGACAAATGATAACAAAACAAAAACAAATAATATAAGATAAATTATAATCATTACAGCATCTTACTTAGGTGTTTATCTAAATGATTCTTAAAGCTTCGAACTGAACTACATTGCACTACCTGTGCAAGAAGTTTATTCCATTTATTAACTACACGGTTGGCAAAGTTGTTTCTACCCACTTCCAAATTGAATCTATTTCCGGACAGTTTGAGACCATTGTTTCTTGTCTGATTCTCATTCAATGTGAAAATTTTGTCACTTTTGATGTTGTCAATTCCCTTTAAAATATTAAAGACCTGTATCAAGTCACCTCTGAGTCTACGCTTTTTTAGGGAAAACAGATTCATGTGTTTTAGTCGATTTTCGTATGATTTATTTTTGATATTTGGAATCAGTTTTGTAGGTCGTCGTTGTACTTTTTCCAGTCTGTCAATATCTTTAAGGGGATTTGGTGACCATACGGAAACAGCATATTCCAAATGTGGACGAACTATCGATTTATTAACCATTTTTTGGAAGGTAGCAGGAGCATTCCTTAAACCAAAGAGAAGAACCTTAAGTTGAATTAATTCATCTGGTGCTACAAAGACTGTTTTGTCTTGAGCATCGGGGTGCATTGATACATTGCTATTTGATAATAACCGTTTAGTTAATCTATGGTAGTGACAAAATTAAAAGAGCCAATATCATCAATTAGATCATTAATACTAGGAAGTGGATAAGCATCTGCCCTCATTATCTCATTTAACCTATGTTTCCCACCTGGTTTTGGCACTAGTAGACAGGGAGCTGCCCAAGGACTGGGAGATGGTTCTATTAGTCTTTGTACGAAGAGTAGTAGAGACTACTTCAGCTCTAAGGATACTCTTTTTCTCGGTATATAACCTGTAAGGAGCTTTCTTAATAGGTCTGGTAGAGGCTAGAGTTTTACCTCGGAACATTGGAAAATAACTGAAGGTAATCCTGAACTAATCTTACATAGCCTAAGTGTTCTACCTTTTTCTCCGAATTTATCAAAGCTACGGAGTCCTACAATGGTAGATCAGGATGTGGTAGGTATCATTCGTTGGTGTCTTCCTTAATTACATACTTTCTCTTCATCTTCTCCTGAGCCCAAGTCATTTTTTTCTTGGCTAAGTTCCAAGCTGTCTTTAATATTCCTAATATCTCCTCTACGTGTACAATGGTTAAGACAGAGGAATCAAGAGTAAGCCAACTATATTTCAGTACTTTTAGGGCTCCTCTGACTCCATGATAAAAATTAATTTAGCTGGACGCCTGCATTGTCTTGTTTGGAAATCTGGCTGCAAATAGTAGTAAAGGTAACCCTTCATCCTAGTCAGCACTTTTTTCTAAAATAGACCTTCTAAGCATAGACTTTAGCGTGCCATGGAATCGCTTTAATGTACCTTGAGATTGAGGATAGTAAGGGGGTAGAGATAATATGATGCACTCCTAATCCTTTCAAGCTCTGTTCAAACTGGCTTGACATCAAGTTTGTGCCTTGGTAAAGCTGTATCTCTTTAGGGAAAGCCGTCAAAGAAAAGTACATTACTAATTCCTTCACAACAGTTTGAGACCTAATATGACGTTTAAGCGTTTTGTACAGCACTTTATTTTCTGGTTTGAGATCTAGTTATAGCACATACAGGATAAATGGATGGACCTTAAAGTGAAATATCATCTTAACTTACTACCTGTTACGTCATTGGACAATAGCAGTTGAATGCCGACCACTGACATTTCATTAATTGGAGCTACATCTACATCTCCTTTGGCTATACTCTGTCAGTTTTTAAATCTACGTTGTTAAGTTGGAGTTTTCTATTTCCTTTTATGGTGCCTAAAATGACATCCTGATTCAAATAAGACTCAAAGGGATTTGGTAATATGCCAGCCAACACGAGAGTTTGATTAGCTCCTGTATCTCTATGAACGGAGATGGGTTTTGACTCACTATTACAGAAATTAGATATAGTTCCTTTCATCGCAAAAGGGGCAAAACGGGGGTCTAGTACAGTTTTCAGATCAGTTGGTGAATTGTGGGATAGGACGGGAGTTGAAAATTCCGTCTTAACTTGTGATGAGGAAGTGGGTTTGGACATACTTTGGGAGGACGATTTACTTTGTGAATTGGTCCTAGCTGGGGCACAATAGCTAGTGGGACCGGGGGAATTATTTGAAACAAGCACTGGATAAGAAAAAGTTCGATTATTGGGCCTTTTCCTACACTCAGAGAAACTGTCCAAATGTGGAAAAACTGCAAGTCGGAGTAGGACTGAGGGAACTGTATCTAATATAGGTTGTTTGATAGTGCCTATTATCTTGAAACTGTCCTTTAAATTCTCTCTTGTTTGCTGACCTCACTTCTCTTTTAAAAGGAGTGGGAGCGTTGTGTTGCCTCCGAGTTGTTTGGGTGTAGTGAGTTTTGTTTATTTTTTTTATTGTTTTTTTTTTTTATGAATGAGCGCATATTCATTCGCCATGTTGGCAGCTCTAGCTAGACCAGACAGTTTTCTTTCCTCAAAATTACAAAGGATTACAAAGGAGGAGCATGCCGATAGGAGACCTTTTGGTCCATAACTAGGTCGGATGCAAAAAGAATTAATAATGATGAATAGATAGATAAATAAATAAAATAATAATAATATTAATAATAACATATAAAATAAACAAATGAATAGGTAAAGTTAAATGATAAAAAACAGGTAAATGGCAAATAATTATAAAGGGACAGATAAATAATGATAGATAATAATCAGATAAATAATGATCAGACAAATAATAACAAACAAATAAACAAGTAAAATAAAATAAATTTCAGGCATTACAGCACCTTGCATAGGTGTTTATCTTAACGAATCTTAAAGCTTCGAATTTAACCATACTACACGGCATCTGCAGGAAGTTTATTCCATTCATTAACTACACGGTTGACAAAGTAGTTTCTACCAAGATAAATCCTAAGATCTTGATCTAGTTGTTTCTTAAATTGTTCTAGCCACATTACTTCTCTTAATTTATCAAACGAGTCTGTGTTTGTGGTTTCCAGCCACCTATCTCCATGCCTATCTGGGAACTAAATTTTGTGTATGTATCTTGTGGAGACTCTTAGAAATTTCTAAATTTTAATCTATGGGACTCCGGAGTACGTTCATATGCCACTAGGACCTGCACTTTCACTTTGTTATATTCACTGTCTGCTTCATTTAGAGATGTATACACTTTTTGAGCTCTACTACGAGCTTTGTTTGGACGAGTGAATCCCAACAATTCCTATCTACTCCTAATTGGTTCAGAATATTATTTGTTTGTTCAAAGAAAACCTTTGGTTTATCTTCTGAAAGTTTTGGTAGGAAACTAATGTACTTAGAAACCTCAAAGGACTCCGCTTTCCTCTTAATGCTGGGTTTAATATCAGTCTGGATACAAGCTATTTCCACTTTCTTGTCAGCCTCAACTTCAAGTTTGTCAGCCTCGATTTTAAGTTTGTCGGCCTCATTTCTTTCCGTTTCGATTCGTGCCTTAACTTTGAATCTTTCCATTTTCGTCTCTATCTCTAACTTTCTTAACATGATCTGTACATCTGTGTCTTGAACAACGTGAATATGGTTTAAGGCATCCCTATCTAATACCCCCTTTACAACTAAATATTCAACTAACTCTTGAAAAATATCTTTCTTTTGCCTTTAAGCATCTAACTCTAGAACATAATCTGTGGTAATGCTTACTAATTGAGCTTTAGTAGATTCTTCTAACATATCAATGGAGGGGTTCTCCACAAACTGTTTTTCGAAAGACATTTTTCACAAATATGTAATTCCAACGAGCAGCTTAATCGCTACCTGAATTCTCTTTTCATCCTGGCAAGAGTCGACAAATTTCTTGGCATGATACATCTATGGACCAGGCTAGTCGCGACACGGAAAAAAAAGAGTTAAGGCCGTGCGCAGTTCGGAAGAGTGACAGAGTTCAGACAGGAGACTTTATTCAAATAAGGGCGTGACACAGCACAATCACAGGATTCTATTCACGCTAAGGACGTGACTGTAATTTAATTTGTCAAGAAGTTGTTTGATTTTATCATATCTTTTTTTCTTCTGTACGGAATATGCAAGAGGCAAATATGGATATTTATTTCCATTGTGAAGCAACACTGCTTTGAGACGTTGCCATTCTGCAGGATCATGCTTGAGTCCAAGAGCAGTAAACAAACCAAGCACACCTTTACAACAACACAGATCATTACAAAATTCGTCAGGTCGTTTCCGGTACACAAATGTCCTGCAGTCTTCCCCTAGTAGATTCCATTCCTTCATCCTTGATGTAAGAAGTGAGACCCCGAGGTCATTCTTGGTACGAAAAGCTTCCTCCATTTCTTTGCTGCTGCTACTTGCTGACTCTTCAGATGAAATATCCACTTCATCTTCCATCTGAAAAATAAACTACGTAAGCAACTTCAACAAGGACTTGAATAATATTAGTATTCCATATATATTTAGGAAAATTAATGCATAGTAAATACTTAACGTTCAAGTTAACTTAAAGCAAGACTTTTGGAGAGTATGGTGAGAAGCATAATTATATTTTCTGGTGATTGTGGTACTGGTAAGCTGTCATCATGTAGGACAGGTACTCTAGATGACGATACGAGTATGTCTGGATACTGAAGAGTTTGTCTTCCTTTTACTTTTCTGTACTTTGTCACATCAATCATGCAAAAGTAACAGTCATCATGATGGTTCTTCAGCTCTGTCCATACTCTGGGAATGGTAAAAGGGATTGCCCTTCCTGTACCTTTTAACCATCCTTATAAAGTAGATCGACAGCTTCCACATATTACAAGAGGGGCCTATGGTTTTTTCTGGTCACCCATGGGCATTCCGAAATATATTCTGTACGTTATCCATAATTTGGCTCCTTCCACGATCTTATGTAATACCTGTTTTTTTTTTCAATATAATACCCACACACAAACCAAAATGTATCTAAAGAATTTTTACAACCTTCCATTTTTACTAGTTTAGGGTTTTGAAAGGAGAAGCAACTAGCGTCAGGCGTTCTTAAAGTAGTGCCTCAATATCCCCAGGGGGTATCAAAACCGGTTCTTGAGGTATCGAAAAAGCACCGTAAAAAATATTGATTTTTTTTTATTATTATTAAGAGACCATACAATTCAGCTGTTTATTTATAGCCGTCCTGTTTGCTCTTTTGTACTCAAAATTAAAAACTAAAAGTTTGGAGTATCTGGCTGATATTGAAGAGGGGTTATTAGGTTGACTCAGAGTTGAAATCTAGGGTATCGGAACTTAGAAAAAAAAATCACTGATCTAGGTCTTTTCAGCTTGTCTGGTGTTTCTTGTTCGTAACTGTGTCTTCCCCATGCTGATTATCTACTGAGTAGTGGGTGTGGTGACATTCTGTCTGTGTCGAAACCACATATATCTTTTCATGGTAAAGGACCAATTCTTCAGTGCGGTGACATGATGAATGAATTACGTACTGATACACAAGACGATATTATTTAACTGAGGACGGACCGCGAGATAGGCTCATCTTAGAGAATACCTTTATGTAACCCACAATTTGCTGTGATCTGACGACAGATATCTAATCCTTGTTATAAATAACTTAATAATGCTATTGTCTAGTTATATACAGTAAATATTTTCAAACAGAATTCTATAAAACAGTACTAAGATAGAGTTTCGCTTAAACTGAATATATCCCCATTAATCTTAAAATAATGAATATGGGTGCTACCAAAGAAGACATACTTGTGTATTTTTTTTTTAATGGAAAGATATTTGATCCTGCCTGTTGTATTTTGCAAGTCCCGTGGGTATAATTTTACAAACAACAGATTGAATAAACGTTTTTGACCCAATGAAACTTTCTTATTTCTGTTATTACAAATTCCAGACAAATTTATTTAGTTGCGAGTGGAGGATGACAAACTCTAGACTAAATTTGTTTTTGTTAGTTAGTTAGTTAGTTTGTTTGTTTGTTCGTTTGCTTGCTTGCTTTTTTGTTTGTTTGTTTGTCCAAGTCTTCAGCGGGGTGAAACTGCTTGGCTTTAGTATGCAGAGTAAAACCTGGAGAGGGAGTCACTTCTAAAGCTTGCGACAGAACTTGTCAAGAACTGCTGTGTCAGTAGTCAAGTTCAGTGAGAGACGGCGCTACTAGATTAATCCATTCATACCCAGATATCACCTTCAACTGAATAAAATTGTTTGGTGTCAATATATCAGTTTTCAAGCAGCAGAACGGGTTTGAATAGATTCAAGATACTCTTTTATTTCATTTTCTCCTGGATTTCCGCATCAGCTGTATTAAAGAAAATGTCAAACATTACCTGGAACAAAATAACGTGAGATCCGGCATGAGCACAAAATAGGGCAAACTTTTTAATGCAATAACATGCTTTGTAAGTAGATTCTGTTATATAAAAAGACAGACAATTTATTCGACCTAGAATGTGGACCCTACCACCTAAATGAAATATTGCTGTCACTGGTAGTGCTCTGGCGGCGTAATCAGAAAAGTGCTTGTGTCACACTCATTTAGTTGTGGCTTCAAATACCGCACTTCTCTCAAATTACCAACAATGTTTGTTACCTGCCCCAGCAGTCCAAATGCATAGAACCAAAATGACGGCTTTGGCAGCAGCTACGCGCCTCCTGGCGTAGACTCCTCATTTTCTTGGTCAGATGCACAGGGGAGGATCTCTTGGCAGAATTAAATCGCCCAACTCTAGTAAAAAGAAAGTCATGGCTTGTCATTATCAGTGAAAGGGCAAGGAAGAAGAGGAATTTTCGCTGAATTAATTCTTCAACATGCTGATGTTCTTATCTTCTTTTGCCTCCAGACGTACGATTTCAGTCATATAATGAGAACGCACCCTCCACCTCCCGGCCTGAGCAGGCTCTTCAATTGAGACCTTACTCTCTCCGGTCTGCTTTCATCTGAACAAAATTGTCGTCGTTAAACAGAACAAAATATGTAAATGTGTTATCGGATATGGAAGTATTATCCCTTTGAAAATTTGAGGCTTGCTTCAACTGAAAACAACTGCTTGGCGTTAATCAGAATAAAACTCTTAGGTGTGACTTCGCGTTTAGTAGATTAATCGAGAGCCTTTAGACCTATTGGAATGAAAAGTTTTTCCCAGATAAATAAGATAAAATAGCCCTAACCAGGATAAAAAGAAATATTTGACAATACTCCTCAGTAATTGAAAGTAAAAATATAGAAAACAGATTGGGAAAAGATAATTTAAAACCATGGACAAAAAAAAAAAGGAAAATTATTTGTCTAAAGCTGGCAAAGTTACTAATCCTCTCAAAGAGTGACGCAATGATGTGGTCAAGCGTTGATCAACTTAGAAATCTCAAACCTTACTTGGATTTTTTACTGACTATTTCTTCAGACTATCGACAGACATTCTTATTCAGTAAGGAGTGGATCACTAGAAAACAATTAGTATATTTAGTATAGTGGTACGTTCTATAGATCCTATTTTAGTTCAAGATTGAACTCCATCACCAGAGCCAGTAAATTGGTTGGTTAATGAACCAAAAATTAATTGAAAAATAAATCAACTATCTATATAGATAACTGATCATGCAATCAAGTACTCTCTTATTAATAGGTGGATGATTATCTGATATTTGCAGATGAAATCCATAATCAAAGATTAAATTACTTGTATAATCAAATAGTAAATTTTTATTATACAGTATTACCATTTCATTTCTCAATTACAATCGAATTAAAGATAATATTTTTGTAAGTAAAAGGATATGAATAAAGATTTGTTAGTTATTAATGAATCATTGTTAGATTACAATTTATTTGAGTATAGTTCATTTCATTATCATTGATTGTTTAATTGAAATAAATAATTGTTGATTTAATAAATAAATTACTTAATCAACTTTCTAGTTGTTACTTTAAGTACCGGCCAATTATAGAATGAATGAATAATATATAATCAAAATACTTGATAACTAATTAATCAATTAGTTAGTGATCACAGGATTAAATAATAAATTGCTAAAAACTAGTTTGATACTGAATTGATATTTATTCTAATTATCAATAAAGGATTACCCTGAGTAATAAATTTTTACAAAAGATTTGTTTCTCTTATTTTCTAATACAACATTTTGCACTGGTAATACACAGTTGTTGCTTACAGTTTTCCTTTTTTCGGATTTATATGATAAATATTGATGTTTTTACCCATAATTACAAGATGATGCAAGACTTCACCAGACTCATTCTGTTATGTCCGTGATTTCTATGTTGGACCTAAACATGTATTATATAAGATTTTGAAAGGTTCGAAGTACTGAATTGCTTATAGACAGTACTTTGTACTTTGGAATGAGTATGGATGACCAAGAAAAACCATGGTACTCTCATCTGATATATGAAAGTTGGCTATCAAATATAGATGCATGGATGAGAATTGAAAAAAGGTCATTCGTTATGCCGAGAGTTTGGCGGCGAGAGCTAAAAAAAAAAAAAAAAAAAGGGGGGGAAGAAATCCCTTCTATAGGCCAGCATTCTATCCGCTATTGCACCTGTGCCACATAATGATACCTTACTGGCTCCATGGCCACCACTAAATGTAAGTTTTATTAAATTGTGAACTCTATTCTTTGTAACAAAATCAATATTGAAATCTTCCAAACATCTACGTTTTCATGTAATCCGATTACACATACAATTCATATCTATGTTACAGATGATAAATACATCTTTTTATCAGGTAGAGGATATGATGGAGGACTCATCAGGATAGCAGAAATGTTGTGACAAAGATGTGGATTAAACTTTTGAGCCAAGAATGAGTACCCGCTCACACTTTTCAAATCAACGTGAACTAGACAATTTCATCAGGGACTTGGGTCACAGTAAATACTCGCCTTCTTACTTGGATTACAGAGTGTGTACACCAAGTATTCATGTTCTCTCAGGCTATAGTACAGTGGGGCTGATAATGAACACTACCAGAATGTTGATTGGCCCCTTCGAAATGACTTGCAGCCAGGTAAATTCACTATTATTAGACAGCCTTTTGTAGAGCCTGCCAGAATGTTGCTACTCCCAGTTCATATACAGCTTAGTTTGGTCAAATAGGTTGTGAAATCATTAGATCATGGCAAAAAAATATTTCAAGAGATTTGTATACTCTTTCCAAAGCTATCAGAGGCCAGTTACTGGACCGCAAGTAAGGAAAATGTTGAAGAGAGTGTAGCTTGAAAATGCAATGAGTGATGTCGAAAGAGAGCCGTAGTGTGTATTTTAAGATATAGTTAATGGATTCCTTGGTAATGATAAAGACTCAAACTACAAGGAATTCGTAGCAAAACTCTTAGAAAGTTATAAGAACCTTGGATGTACTGTAGAATATCATAAAGGTGTGCATTTTGCATTTACATTTGGACATTTTTAGTGAAAACTTAGGAGAAGTGAGTGAGGGGCATAGTGAGAGGTTCCATCACGACTGTGCTGCAATGGAGAGGAAATACCAAGGAAGATGAGACACTGCTATGATATGGAGCTATATATGGTCAGTGGTGCGTAAATATCAAGGAGCTCATATAGGAATTCACGCTCATTAATGCACTCCTAACGGGCTCTTATAACCTTATCACATGCTTTCATTCTTATATTTTCTCATTAATTTAAAGAGGGAATACAAAGACAAAATATCAGCTAATACACCGTGTAACAAGAAAAAAATCCTTGTTTCTGGCAACTAACAATAATTTTCTTATTTAGTATTTTTCAAATCGTTGGAAAATAACTGTCTGTGATTTTAAACTTTGGGTTTGTAGTTAGTAGATCTATTTTGTTGAAATAGTATTGTTTAACCCTATATTGACATCTTAGACAGATCTGTAAACTCTAAAATTTTCTATATATTTACCGAAACAAGTGCTTAAATGACAATATTGTCAAATCTGTAACGATTGAAGGAGTTTACATCACGAATTGACAACTCCTACTGCAGAAAAACAGACTTCATTGAAAAATCTAAGTCAGTGTGTCAGTAGATGTGGAAGTGTATGGTCATGCAGTTCGTTTTGTTTATTACTTTATTTGATTAAAGGTAAGTTGAATATTTTTTTATTTCTCAATATATGTTGTTAGGGTGGTTTAGGTTATAAAAAGAATTATGTCCTTTTAGGGTTAAATTAATCCATTTAATTTTTCAGACGTGTGACGAAGTTAATATTATGGCGGCTCGTAGTTACAAATACCCAACGGATTCCTTCTGCTACGTGTGTGGAGAATTTTTCACAAAGAGGGATAAAACACACTACCTGGACAGTTGCACCCGTGTAAAGGAAGCCTATCATGCCTACTTCGGAATACCAGTCGGTGACCAAGACAAACGCTGGGCACCACATCTCATCTATGACTACTGCCGCCGCACTCTTGAAGGTTGGTTTAGAGGGCAATGCGTTTCGCTATCCCCGTGTCTGGCGTGCGCCTTCAGATAATCTCACGGACTGTTATTTCTGTACTGAGGATACAACAAAACAAAGAAAGGGAAAGAATGCGCCTCCCACTGAGTGCCCTAACATTCCATCATCTATTGTACCTGTTCCCCATAACATAATGGACCTACCTGTGCCACAGCCTCCATTGAAAGATCAATCTTGTCCAGCAGAAGAGGCAAGCTATGATGATTCTGAGGAGCAAGGTGCATCATCTGCTGTGCGCCGTCGTCGCTGGGTGGCTGGTGAAAGGTGCCCCTACTACCCCAAACAAGAGGACATCAATGACCTCATAAGAGAAATGGCCTTGATAAAGTCCGGTGACGACCTGCTCATTTCCAGACTGAAACAGTGGAACCAACTGGACGACAGCGTTCAAATTACTTCCCAGAGGAAGCGGCATCGTAGCTTTTCAGTGTTCATTACTCTTAGAGAAGGACTGTGCTACTGCCATGACATCAGACTTCTGACTGGCGACTCTTCATCGACATTTCATCGAAAAGCCTGAAGGCTGTTTTACTGCACAATACAAATCAGTGGCCTTCAATTCCTCTGGCTCATTCAGTGCACATGAAAGAAGAGTACCAGAATGTCAAAATCCTGCTGAGTGCACTGAAGTACGAACAATTCAGCTGGGTGGGTATTGGTGATTTCAAGATGGTGGCTTTCTTGATGGGGTTTCAGGGAGGCTTCCCCAAGTTCCCTTGCTACCTGTGCCTCTGGGATATCCGAAATACAGCCTTTCACTATGAGAAGAGGAAGTGGCCCCTCAGGACCGACTATGAGATTGGGGTCCATAATGTGAAGAAAGAACCACTGTAGAGCTAACGGAAATACTGATGCCACCCCTACACATCAAATTGGGCCTCATTAAGCATTTTGTTAAACAGCTGGATTCAGAGGGTGAGGCCTTTAAGCACACCCAGAAGCTGTTTCCGAAGTTGTCGGAGGCGAAGGTCAAGGCAGGCGTATATATGAGCCCTCAGGTGAAGCGACTTATTGACACCGACAGCTTTCCTGAGAAGCTGTCTAATGTTGAGCGGGCCGCTTGGACAAGCTTTGTTTCTGATGTATAAGGTTTCCTCGGAAACCATAAGGCAGAGAACTATAAAGAAATTGTTGACGAACTTGTGGACACATACCGGAGCATGTGTTGCCGGATGTTGCTGAAACTGCACGTACTACAAGCTCACTATGATGAGTTCAAAGAAAACATGGGAGTAGTCGTCACTCAGGTCAGGTCATCCGGGTAGCTGCTTCAGTTAGTGATATGGCGAGTGGTTGTGTTACCGTGTTCAGCGCCGATGAGGTACAATCTCTACTTAGTAGAATTGAAGCCTTGGAGAATACTGTAAAGTGCCTTAAAGAGGAGAATCGAGTTCTCCGCTCGAAGGCCCAAAACACAGAAGACAAAACTAGCTATGAGCTTGGATGGAAAACGAAGAAAAACAAGAAGCGGATTAGTGGAAGAAAATCTTCACCAGCCCCGCTCACTTGCAAGAACTCGTTTCAAGCACTAGCGAATCTGCAGGAAGAAGAAGCAAATAAAACTCAAGAGAAGAAGGGAAGGGCAGACGCTGGATCCCTGCCCACAGATAAAATTTTTGTTGTAGGAGACAGTCAAGTGAGGTACTTAGACAGGGGTTTCTGCAATAAAGATAGGAAACATAGGACGTAGGTGCATTTCTCCGGGCGCTGGGATAGGAGATGTTAGAGATAGGATTGAAAAGTGTTTAGTAGGGGAAGGTAAGGACCCTGTAGTTTGCTTAAGTGCCAGGGGCAATGATATAGGTAAGTTAGGGAGTGAGGAATTGTTTGCGCGGTTCCGGGATGCGCTAGACAAGATTAGAAATAGGGGAGATGTTCCTGTTGTATGTGGAATCCTTCCGAAACATAGAGTTGGAGGTATGTGGCATTCCAGAGCTATTGAAATGAATTGCAGGATGGCAAAACATTGTATGGCCAATGGATGGGCATTTGTCGACAGCTGGGACCGCTTTTACGATAGGAACCATCTATGTACAATGAACAGGGTGCACTTGTCGCCCAGAGGATTTCGGCTCCTACCTGAATCCCTTGAGCGAGAAATAGGCATCCTACAGAGTTTTTTCGGGTAGATTACGTGGGAGTAGGGGGGGCGGAAATATCGGAAGTTCCCTCTCGTCTCTTACTCGTACGAAGATGTCGTCTACGTAACGGCAATAAATGGAGCAAACAAAACTACAGTTTTGTTTGCTAATTTCTTCATGGGTACCATTGAGACAGAACTCCTGGTAGAGGCCCGTCCCTCCATTTACTCCCGTTATGTAGACGATATCTTCGTACGAGCTAGAGACGAGAGGGAACTTCAAGACTTGAAAACCCGCTTCATCAAAGCCTCAGGACTTAATTTCACCTACGAAGAAGCCAACAATGGGCACCTCCCTTTCCTTGACATCCTCGTCACAGCACAGCAGACAGGCTTCCTAACAACAGTTTACACAAAACCGACAAACCCTGGATTCTACCTGAATGGAAAAAGTGAGTGCCCTTCCAGGTACTTACACACCACTATCGGCGCATATATCAGAAGAGCACTTTCACACTGCTCCACATGGAGAAATACACACCAAGAACTGGAGAGACTAACTCAGGTCCTGGTTAACAATGGATACACAAAGTCAGACGTAACACACATAAGAAAATAGATCCTAGACAAATGGTACACAAAAGAAGATAAACCGACACCTAGCAACAAAAATTCCATCAAGTTATATTACAAGAATCACATGTCAACAGAATACAAAACAGATGAAAAGCTTTTAATAGAAATCATAAACAAGAACATACAGACAACAGACCCCGAAAAACAAATCCAACTCATCATCTATTACAATACTAAGAAAACAGCCCAATTGATTATCCGTAACCAACCCACCACCACAAAAACAACACTACAACAACACCACGTTGTATACCAATATAAATGCAATAGTGAGGCGTGTGGATCTCACACTTACATTGGTATGACAACAACACAATTAACACGACGCCTAACATGCCACCTGTCCAACGGATCAATCAAGTCACACTATACCTCTTCCCACAACAAAGCACTAACAAGAAAAGACCTAGACAATAACATGACAATCATAGACAGGGAATCAGATCCCCAACGGCTGCTGTTCCTGGAAGCCATATACATACAAGATAACCATCCTAACATCAACATCCAGACCGAAGACCTGCGCGTCTTACCATTCATTGAAGAGACTGAACACAGACAGAATCACTACACGCACCGGGAAAGGTCTCCCTGACCTCCAGTAATCCGGCTCCCCTATTGGTCCAAGGCAACCAATCAGAGGAGACCTCTTTCTGCAAAATGCCTTATGATCCCAACTCCATGAATAAATACGACATCCACAGACACTGCACACCAGATCGCCCAGAAGATGGAACCAGGAAGTTCCGAAACGTCGGCCACGATAGGACAACTACTAAGATGAGTCAAATCTGAAGATAAAAGGATTGTGCGTTGTATCGAAACTACACGCAATAGAATAATCAACAGTGAATCCTCTTTAGCCTTCAACCTCGTATGTTTACAAGAGAATATACTACCTGGCTACACCAATATTTATATATATATATATATATATATGTATACATATGTATATATATGTATATATATATATATGTACATATATAAATATACATATATATATATGTATATATATATATATATATATATATTTATATATATATTGGTATACCTCTACTCGGGTCCAATCCTGTAATTGGCCATGGTTGTCTTCGTGAATCACTAGAGAGTTGGAAATCCGGTGGGCCTTGATATAATTTTTTAGCTCACTTGTTCTTTTTTTTTTAATCCCTCTACTAGTTTATCTGTGGTAAATCACAGGGCAACTTCTACGCACTATTTTGTAAATATTCTTTTTCCCGTGTTGACAAAGATTTTGTTTTTGTTTTTTACCTTTGCTCATCTTTTGGATCCCGTACTGAATGCAATTTCAGTCCCGGCTTTGTTGAGCATATGTTCCATTTCACCCGCATGTCTCGAGTTGGACACGGACAGAAACCCTCCATTGTCAACCCTGGGCTCCCCCTCTTTGTTCTTTTTTGCTTATTTTGGCCATATTTAAAACCTTTTCTTACAATCTGTGTAGTAGCCCTTTCGTAGAACAATTTGGTGAAAACTGAAAATGTACTCTATCTCCTCCTCCAGAAAGGCTTCACTGCATATGCGATATGTTCTTAGGAAGAAGCCTATGAGTACACTCTTTATTCTGTCTGTTATTATGGGCTGAGTATTAGTGAATGATGTCGTCTTTGTTGGTACTTTTTCTGTGGACCGAGAATACAACTTTGTCTTCTTTCCTCCTTATCACTGTGTCAATATTTTTATCCACCTCGTAATCCACTGTGAAGTGGATTTCATA
>NC_134801.1:7826864-7834364 GCF_046742065.1 Oratosquilla oratoria
ACTATCTACTTCCTCCAGTCTCTCTCCTTTAATGCTCACTTATACTCTGCTACCACTTTCTCCCCTTGTACATCTCATCACTTTATTCTTACCCACATTTATCTTCAAATTCCTTCTTTTGCACACCTTCCCAAACTCTGTTACTAACTTCCTCAATCACTCCTCTGATCCTGCTACAAGCGCAGTGTCGTCACCAAACAACTGCTGGCTTATCTCCTAATTTTCTCCATTTTCTTTAATCATCTCCAATCCCTGACCCACCAGACTTGCATTTATCTCTCACACCACCCCATCCATGTATAAATTGAACAGCCAGGGTGACATAACACATCCCTGACGAAGCCCCACCTTTACCTCAAACCACTCACTCTCTCCATTTCTAATCCTAACACACGCTCTACTACTTTCGTAAAAACTCTTGACTGCTCTTAAAAGCTTTCCTTCTATCCATCCCATACATCTGCAATACCTCCCACAGTATCTTCCTGTCTACCCTGTCATAAGCCTTTTCCCGATCCATTAAAACCCAAAAAATATCCTTACCTTTTCCTATAGCTTTCTCACATATCTGAATTACCATAAAAAATCTGATCTACGCAAGCCCTATCTGTCCTAAACCCACACTGTTCCTCACCAATTACTCCCTCTTTTCCTCTCCTAATCCTCTCAATCAAGACCCTCCCATAAGCCTTCCCAACTACAATTAACAAGCTGATCCCTCTGAAACTACTACACTCACATATGTCCCCTTTTCCCTTGTAAAGTGGAACTATACCGGCACACCTCCAGTCCTCCGGCAATCTACCATCTCTTAAACAAACATTAAATAACCTCACCAGCCAGTCCACCATCACTATACCTCTTTATATATATATATATATATATATATATATATATATATATATATATATGTACATATACATATATATATATATAATGTTCATATATGTATATGTATATATATGCATTATATATACATACATATATATATATATATATATATATATATATATATATGTACATATATATGTATATATATATATATATACATATGCATTTATACATATATATGTATATGTATGCATATATATATATACATATACATCAATGTACGAGTATATATATATATATATGTCTATATATATATATTTATATACATATATATATATGTATATATATACATATACATATATATACATATATATATATATTTATATATATATATATATATATTTGTGTGTGTGTGTGTGTGTGTGTGTGTGTGTGTGTGTGTGTGTGTGTGTGTGTGTGTGTGTGTGTGTGTGTGTGTGTGTGTGTGTGTGTGTGTGTATTTACCTAGTTGTATTTACCTAGTTGTATTTTGCGGGAAGGGGAGCTATGCTCGTGATGTCCCGCCTTTGTATCTCGCAGTGTCTAGTTTGTTTTTAAACTCATGAATGGTTTTTGCGCATACTATTTCATTGTCCAGTTTGTTCCAAGTGTCCAAAACTCTATGAGGAAAACTGTTTTTCTTCAGTTCTCTTCTATAGCTATGTTTTTTTATTTTCTTTCCATGTCCTCTTGTGTTTCTTTTGTCCCAGTTAAGTAAGTTCTCTCTATCGAGTACCTCTGTGCCTCTCATGATTCTGTAGATGATCAATAGGTCATCTCTCTCTCTTCTTTGCTCCAGTGTCGGTAACTCCAGTTTAGCCAATCTCTCCTCGTATGATAGGTTTGCAAGTGCAGGTGCCATTTTTGTAGCTGCTCTTTGGATTCTTTCTATTTTCTTTATATTCTTTTTGGTACTGGGGGACCACAATGTCGCCGCATACTCTAATCTAGGCCTTATCAATGTAACCAATATTTTTTTTATCATGTCTTCGTCCAAGTATGTAAACGCCACTTTTATTGATCTTAGCAAGTTGTAAGTCTCCCCGACAATTTTGTTAATCTGTATATCATAGGACAAGTCGTTCGTGATAATTACTCCCAAATCTTTTTCGGATCCTACTTTCTTTACTTCTTTGGTTCCAATTGTATATTTTCCTGATATTCTGTTTTTGCTTTTTCCAAACTCCATTATGCTACACTTCTTAGTATTAAAGTCCACTTCCCATTTCTGACTCCAGTTCCATACCCTATTTAGGTCTTCTTGCAGTGCTTCACAGTCCTTTGTGTGTGTGTGTGTGTGTGTGTGTGTGTGTGTGTGTGTGTGTGTGTGTGTGTGTGTGTGTGTGTGTGTGTGTGTGTGTGTGTGTGGTGTGTGTGTGTGTGTGTGTGTGTGTTTGGGGGGGGGGCTAGTTTGGTTTTAGCGCGTACCGTACACAAAGGCTTGGGCCGCTTGGCTTGCCCAAGCCAAGCTTCCCAGGGACGCGCCTTTGTTTCGGGTAAACTCCGCCCCATACGAGGTCACGTGACTGTAGGCCTAAGAGGTGATTGGGCAGTGCGTATAGCAGGAAGCCCGGCTAGCATCCGACGCGACCCGCTCGGGAGAGAGGTCCTTCTAGGTCTTGCAGGCGACGAAGACAGTCACGTCGTGCTAGCTCCAAGAGTAAGGTTACTCCAACAAGAGTAAGTACAAGCTTGCCCCATCTGGCCACATTCCATTCTTCCCATAGTCAAACTCCGAAAACACACAAGTAGTTCGCATAATAAAAGTAGAGCCAACACACGCCAGTGTTTTTGTCAGCCTATATCACCCGCTCGGCTCTCCTACCATATATATATATATATATATATATATATATATAAATATACATATATATACATATATATATATGTATATGTATATATATATATATATACATTGATATATGAATTTATATACATGTATATATATATATACATATATATACATTTCTACATGAATTTATATACATATATATATATATATATATATGTATATATACATTAATATATGAATTTATATACATATATATATCAGGCGCGGATCCAGGGGGGAGGGCTGAGGGGGCTGAAGCCCCCCCCCCCCCCCAAATTTGTTCTTCCATGAATCATTGTAAGGATTTCATTTAATCGATTTTAGTACTTTCTGGTCAGCCTCTGCGCTGTTAGATGGGTTGAGCGACACGACTCGGTCATTGTGTTTATGGAATTCCTGCCAGTTATTGCCGTCTTTCTGGAGAACGAGAGCAACTCGGACGCGACGGTGGGACTACTACTAATAGCAATCCGAGAGCCGCGCTTTCTGATTGGTCTCGCCGTCGCTCAGTCTGTGCTAGCTCACACTGTGGAGCCGAGCCGAGCCCTGCAGTCCCCTAAGGTCGATCTAGTCTCAGCGTACGCTAGGATTGGTGATGTGGTGACGCATCTAAACAAGACCCGGGAAGGTGCACTGACCAGCTTCCAGAACATCTTCAAGAAGGCAGAGGGGCTCCTCCAGGAGATCGGTACATCACATGACGCCATTCCTTTACCTCGAGTTTGCAAGCGCCAAACGCAGCGAGCGAATTTACTCTTCCAGAAGCTGAGGGAGTATTACCGAAGATCTGTATATGCAGCGGCGGCGCCACGAATTTTTAGTTGGGGAGGCTAAGGGGGGGCTGAGCAAATTTTTGGTGGGGCTAATAGTAATATGATAATACACATATATTATCCTCATTTCAGAAGGGGAGGAGGTTAATGGTTGGGCTAGCACTGATGGCTGACAAATTTTTAGCCCTGGCAATTAAAAATTCCACTTAATAAAATTATTTCAATGAGTGCTTTAAATTTTCAATTTGCTCATTTCAGTTTGGGGAGGGGGGCTAATGGGGGGGCTGGCCACTTTTCCAAGCCCCCCCCCCGGCGCCGCCACTGTGTATATGTCCCATTCCTCGACCATGTATTGACTGAGCTGCAGACCCGGTTCGGGAATGATACTATTCCTGTTGGCTTCAAGATCAAGAATCTGCTCAGCAGCGCTGACGGAGATGTTGCTGCTGTACTGGAAGCGGCAAAGGTTTATGAGGCTGACATCGAGACCTTGAGCCTCGTGAAGGTGGAAGCAGAACGCTGGTATTCAACAACAATGAAGTTCAAATCCATTGGAGATGCCCTTGCCCACGCCCAGACCCGAATGTATCCGAACCTGGCCAAGTTCCTCCGAGTTTTGATCACGCTCCCAGTCTCGAACGTAGAGGCCGAGCGTTCATTTTCAACCCTGAAGCGACTGAAGACCTACCTAAGGAATACTATGGGTCAAGATAGCCTCAACGGCCTGGCGCTACTCGGCGTTTACAATGAAATCAATATTGAAATTGTCACAGATCACTTGTGACTCGTAAAATTTGGCTGAATTATACATATACATAAACAGCTCATTAACTAATACATCAATTACAGTTTGAAGAAACTAAGTGGTTTGCGAGAGTATCACCAATTTGCGTAATCGAAGTTCGAAACTCTGAAGCATCAAATACCAAGACTTGGAAACTCTGAAGCTTCAAACCTCCGAAACTTCGAAACTCAAACTCCGAAGCGCGAAGAGTGGAGGAAGGGAGAATGACCAGAATGGACAGTCAAGAATCGACACAGCTGGTGAAAGATTCTGACATAAATGGCGCCCATCGTGGGGCCTTCTTGTGCGTTATTCACACTCTGGCAGTAAAACTTTTATTGTAAAATTGAAGTTGATTACAGAAGTGTGAGAGCCATGTCCGTGCAGGAATTGACGAGTGAGGCGGAAACCCTGGGGTATAAGGATACTGAGGAAATCCGGGAGTACGTCCGAAAACGGCAACAGCAACTTCCGGACGACAGAGCGCAGGAACGAGAGTTCGAGAAACTAAAGTTGGAACATGAAAAGGAGAAACGGCTGCATGAGAAGGAGATGCTACAGCTCAAACTTTCCCAACCTCAGACCGATGGTACCAGCTCGCCAGGTGTCAACCCTGTTGCTCACACCCAGTTCTCTACACACCGGCTCAACATTCCAAAGTATGAGGTAGGTCAAGCGATTGAGCCTTTTATTGACAGGTTCCAGATGGTGGCGACTACGTACAAATTGAGCGAAGATTTTAAGAAGGTCGAGTTTATGAACCTCTTCGACGGGAAACCTCTCGACATCATCCACCGTCTTGACTCCTCAATGCAAGATTATGAAGGTATGAAGAAAGCATTACTTCTAGCTTATGGTAAGACATTGGAGGATGCGCGTGACCAATATCAGCGAGCTATGTTGCAGAATAAGGAGACGGTAGCCCAGTTCTGCGCTAGATTGAAGAGTTACTTGGACCATTTGATGGAAAAGGACGAGACTCCGCAGACTGTCGAGGGTTTGCGCGACTTGATGCTGCGCACCCAGATGGAAAAGTCGTGTCCCACGGAGCTGGTGGCTAAATTCAAGACACAGAAAGTAAAGGATCTCCAGCAAATGACTGACCTGGCCGACGCACACTTCGCAGCTTACGGGTACCACACGAGGGAACAACTTCACAAGAAGTTGCCTCCCCCTGTACATTCTCAGACACCACAAGGGTCTAACACGCAAGCCCAACACCACAATAAGTTACCAGTCATCTCAACAGCAGTCGAAACCACAAAGATTTACTCAATCTTTTTTTTCCTCACAGCCAACCACAGCAAGTGAGGAACCAGCCCTACTCTCAAGGTGGTTGGAAGGGTCACAAGGGTCAGAAGAATCAGCACGCTGCAGCAGCAGCAGTACACCACGGAGGAGCACCTGAGGAATTTTCCCCAAAGGTTATTCCACAAGAAGAGTGTGTCACCGCCGGTTCCGTGTCAACTCCCCAACACGTGTACTTATCAGCTGCATTGAGTTCTAGTCTCAGAGGTACAGGGCTCCTGGTTCAGCCTGGCAAGGTAAATGGTGTCACCGCGGAAGTCTTAAGGGACAACGGATCGACGGGGTGTTGTGTCAAGGAGAGGCTTGTAACGCCTGACAGTTACACTGGAAATTATGTAACCGTGAGTCTTATCAACGGGACTCGGGTGATCTGCCCCTTAGCTACGGCTCACACGAAGACACCACCCAAACCTGTGCAGCGGCGGTTACCAGAGGAGCCGCCAGAGCAACCAACCAGGTAAAACCTTTGATACTTTCATCTGTTTCAGATCTTGCAAATAGTGAGGACGTAGTTGCCGAGCAAACGACCGATCCCACACTTGCCATGGTTTGTAAGAAGTTTCTAGAGGGACATTGCAGAACTTCTCGGGGAACGGAAACCAGATTCCTTAAGAAAAGGGGAAGACTTTATCGCAGTACGGTGTATCCAAGCGGGGACTCGAGACTACAGTTCGTCGTTCCAGAGAAGTACCGCCTAGCAGTATTTAAGCTGGGTCATCATGCTGCACTAGGTGGACACATGGGAGTACAGAAAACTCAAGATAGAATTCAGTCTCAATTTTTCTGGCCTGGGATAGGCAGAGATATAGTGAGGATGATGAGGTCATGTGACGTATGTCAGAAGACTACAGATCGCGGCCGAGTGAAGCCTGCACCACTCTGATCTCTGAGCCATTCCAGCGAGTGGCTGTGGACATCGTTGGACCTATCATTCCAAGGGCAGCTGACGTAGCCAAATACACCCTTACCTGCGTGGGCTTCGCGACGAGATGGTCTGAAGCAGTACCCCTTCGCAATATTGAAACCATAACTGTCGCCGAAGCAATGTTCGAAATCTTATGTCGCGTGGGCATTCCTAAGCAAGTGTTGTCCGACCGGGGGAGCCAGTTCACTTCAGTCATGATGGAAGAGTTGCTGAGGCTACTGGCTGTAAAAGGGCTCAGGACTACCCCTTACCACTCTGTGAGCGTTTCAATGGCACCCTCAAGAAGATGCTGAAGCGGATGGCAGCAGAGCAACCTAAGGAATGGCCACGATTTATCGCCCCTCTACTATTCGCCAACCGCAAAGTACCCCAAGCTTCACTACAGTTATCACCATTTGAGTTAGTCTACGGCAGGTCAGTTCGTGGTCCTCTGCAAGTACTGCGAGAACTCTGGGACGAAGAAGAGCCTGACCCCGCAGTGAAGACAACTTATGCATATGTGCTGGACTTGGCCGAACGACTACGAGAGACCTGTGAAGTAGCAAAGCAAGAGCTACTGAAAGCTAAGGAAGTTCAGAAGGCGTACTACGACAAGAAAACTAAGCTGAGGATCCTCGAGGAAGGAGACCAGTACCTCCTCCTTCTACCCACCGCGCACAACAAGTTGCTGTCGCAATGGCAAGGACCTTTTGAAGTAGTCAAACGTCTCAATGATTTGAACTACTTGGTGCAAGTGGGACCAGACCAAAAGAGGTTCCACATTAATATGCTGAAGAAATGTTACACACCTCAAGTTACATGTTCGGCAGTTGGTCAAGAATGTTTGCTGAATAGGGGAGATCGTGTGCTATCACCTGAACAGTACGAGTGTCTGCAGATTGTCGAAGGCCAGTTTAAGCAGTCGCAGATGGTCTCTGCTGCCGTGGTTATACCAGAGGTTGAGGAATTGACAGATTGCGCACCCCTTACCCGTGAAGCTATTCAAGGCGAAACGGTGGAGGATGTGCAA
>NC_134801.1:7839364-7861864 GCF_046742065.1 Oratosquilla oratoria
ACATATATATATACATATATATGTGTGTGTCTGTGTATATATGTATATATATATATATACATAACAATATGAATATATATATATATATATATATATATATATATATATGCAAAGTAGACCACTTGGAAAAAGGAAACTAACGAAGCAGAGCGCTTTCGTATATTACATCTTCAGTGCAACAAGTACAAAGTAATAGAAATGCATACATAATATATACACGAAACAAAGGAACAAGGACAGTTTGGATATGGGTAGCGGCCAATTACCACCTGGGGGGCGGAAGGTCATTGTCAATTAACTTATGATGGTGGGGCGACAACAGGTCACAGTCGCCAGGGTCACATAGTGTCGATGGGTTACAATTTACCTAATATCATCTTACTAATTTCTTGACAAATAAAATGATCAAGTTTGTATAAGCCTTTATGAAGGTTGGTATTTTGATTACTGGTGGTATGAATCAAACTACACTCTATTAAATTTCTTGCTATTATGTTGTTGGTATAATAGATTGGCCGAGCATTATCCCAATCAACTGGATGATTATTTAATTCAATATGTTTGAAAATGCCACTCGAATTATTGCCATCCCTAACATTTTTCTTATGTTGTTCAATTCTAATGTTAACCCTTAAACATTAGAATTGAACAACATAAGAAAAATGTTACGGATGGCAATAATTCGAGTGGCATTTTCAAACATATTGAATTAAATAATCATCCAGTTGATTGGGGTAATGCTCAGCCAATCTAATATACCAACAACATAATAGCAAGAAATTTAATAGAGTGTAGTTTGATTCATACCACCAGTAATCAAAAGACCAACCTTCATAAAGGCTTATACAAACTTGATAATTTTATTTGTCAAGAAATTAGTAAGATGATATCAGGTAAATTGTAACCCATCGACACTATGTAACCCTGGCGACTGTGACCTGTTGTCGCCCCACCATCATAAGTTAATTGACAATGGCCTTCAGCCCCCCAGGGGGTAATTGGCCGCTACCCATATCCAAACTGTCCTTGTTCCTTTGTTTCGTGTATATATTATGTATGCATATCTATTACTTTGCACTTGTTGCACTGAAGATGTAATATACGAAAGCGCTCTGCTTCGTTAGTTTCCTTTTTCCAAGTGGTCTACTTTGCATAAGTGAACACACGTACCCGTGTTCTTATTAGCATATATATATATATATATATATATATATATATATATATATATATATATTTGTGTGTGTGTGTGTGTGTGTGTGTTTGTGTGTGCGTGTATGTGTATAGTCATGTATATTATATATATATATATATATATATATATATATATACATGTGTGTGTGTGTATACATATATATATATAAATATATATATATACATATATATATATATATATATATATACATATACATATACATGTCCGTGTATCCATCCATCCATATAACAAGAACTTTTTCCCCCTCATGAGGAATGTAACCAAAGTCAAAAGACATATTCCTTTTGTCCCTGTCACCACTGTCGCCCCCTTGTGTTGCCCACTGTATCTCTTGGAACTGTTAGTCCAGTCGATACTGTAGTCGCCCTTGTGGTCCTCACTAATGGATATAGCAACATTTACTTCTTTTAGTTATAATCTTCTGTGCAGGAGAATAAAAATGTAGTGTTTTTTCTTTTCTTTCTTCCGTTAATTTTTATATAAAGTACTTCAAAAGAATCCCCCGAGAGCTTCGCAGTGACGTATTGATTTTTTTAGTCCAATGATCTTTAACTTTATGTTGAAGACCCCCCCCCCCAAAAGGAGTGATTTTATAATCGTGAACCAATTAATTTTTCCTCCTCCATTCTTTCAGCAAACAGATTCGTTGTTACAGGTCTATACGGGTATATTTTTTACTTAGAATAACCTCGGATCTCTACATAATTCTCACATAGGTTTCAAAAGAATGTCATATCATCGAGCCCCCGGACAATATTCATAAGCAAGGCGGAAAAGTGGGCTTAGGCAACCCGTTCGCCCGTTCGCTATATTGTTTCATAACACCTAATCCATACAATGTAAAACCCGTCTTTTACCCTTCTTTATACCCTCATTTCAACCAGCCTCTTACAATAACACCCCACACATTTCATCCCCACTCATTCCACTTCCATCCATCACCCTTTCCCCCCTCTTATCTTGGCTCCTCATGGCTGACGAGTCATCCCTGTACCCCACCTGCTGCCCCGGGTCAGAAGCAATGCAGCAAGACACAGCACATCCACAGCAAGACCGCTTCACTTAATCGGTGGCCCCCTCTCTCCGCTTCCTGAAGCATAAAAAGAGAAAACGGGGAGAAATCCTTACGTGCTGAGTCAATATATCATTCACACATAACCACTCCCTAACCCCCCTCACCTACCCACTTCCTCCCTTGCATCACAGTATCATCTATACACACCTATTCTCAACTCACCCCTATCTCCTGCCTTCTCCCTTCCCTGCTCAATAGACATCCCCCTCCTGCTCAATGCCACTTTCACCTTATCCATCCATTTCATCCTCAGTTGCCTCCTCATGCTCACTCCATCTCTGCCTTCCACACCCTTACCCTATATAATGATGTCGGCACAATCACCCCTTCATATGATTTCCTCTTGCATCCATTCTTAAGTCTCTATTTCTCATAAAAAAATTAAACCTCCAAGGCACTTATTTGCTCCTCTCAATCTACAATTTACCTTCACCTCTACTCCTTTTTCCTGCCACATGTGACCCCAAATACCTTAAACTACCCACTTCCTCCAGCCTCTCTCTTTTAAGACCTAGCTCCAAACTGCTGCCATCCTCTACCCTTGTACACCTCATCATCTTATTTGTACTTACGTTTATCTTCAACTTTCTCATATAGTATACCTTCCAAAACTTTGTCACTAACTCATCACTCCTCTGACCATGCCACAAGCGCATTGTCGTCAAGAAACAACAAGTGGGTCACTTCCCAGTTTTCTCCATTTTCTTTAACCATATCCGGTCACTTGCCCACTACTCTCACAATTACCTCCCGCACCACCCTATCCATGTGGCGACATGAAATTCCTGAAACAAGCCCACCTTTGCCTCAAACCATTTGCTCTCTCAATCTCTAATTCTAACATAGGCTCTATTACTCTCGTAAAAATTCTTGACTGCCCTTAACAGCTCTCCTCCGATCCCATATATCTGCAACATATATGGCGACATAAAATCCCTAACGCAGTCCCACCTTTACCTCAAACCACTCGCTCTATCAATTTACTATTCTAACATAGGTTATACTACTCTCACAAAAACTCTTCACTGCCATTAACATCTTCCCCCAAATCCCATATATACCCTGTCATAAGATTTTTCCTTTCAATTAAAATCCTCCTAAAGCCTTCTCAAATACACTCACAGAACTAATCCCTCTAAAACTACTACACTCATATTTGTCTTCTTTTCTCTTGTAAAGCGGAACTATACAGGCACTCCTCTAGTCCTCTTGCATTCTACTTTCCCGTTAGACCACCTCACCGGCCAATCCATTATACTGTACTTCCTTTCTCCAATCACTCCACATGGCACACATTTCACCCAAATGCTTCACCTTCTACAATAGAACCTTTCTTTGCAAGCATAATTCGCTCCCGAATCTTACTCGTAATGAGAAACACTCTTTAGGTGAAAAAAAATATCTCATAGGAATCAATGTAGAATACGATAATATGTCTCATGCTTCACAAAAAATACCCCAAAATAATTTGTTATGATATCGAAAATATATATATTTTTTAGATATTAACGCATAAAATAAAAATATTTTAATATACAGTAAATGAACCTGGGAAAGAATAGATAATTAGTAAAATAAAACAAAAACAAATATAAATACTGTTGCAATTTACGAAAAAATAAGGCAACTTCTGGCGCAAGGGAGATGCAGACAGGGGGGAGGATTATTGAGATGAAGGTGAATCTTCCAACAAGGGAGATTCCTCCTCACTCGCTGCTATAATAGTCTCAACTGACTCAGAAGAGTATGTTCGGTGTAGCTGGTTGTTGTTCTTGTTGGTGCATAAAGTTGTCCGGCTATACGGCATCGACTGAACAATTTTATGAGCCAACAAGAAGAACAGCCAGCTACACCAAACATAAAACTCTTCTACAGGGGTACTATGTCTTCAGCCTACAAGGATGATGAGAAAGCCCTAAAAAATATCATCTATAAGAACTTCAAACCCACCAACCCGGCTTCAAAAATCAACCTCGTAATTTATTACAAGACAAGACAGGCATCCAACTTAGTCGTAGAGAACAACTGCCTCCCTAAGACAAGTGAAATGCGAGACGTAAACGTCGTGTACCAACACACATGTTCCAGTGGTGACTGTAGTCGCCTAAATTCTCGGTACATCGGCGTCACCACTACAACACTATCAAAGAGGATTTCAGCACATCTGCAGGGCGGAGCCATAAGAAGACACTGCCTGTACGAGCATGGGGACTCGCACTTAAGAGACATCATATAGAAGGCACCACCACCATCATCGAAAGGAACAACGACACCAGAAGACTAAAAATGACAGAAGCGGTGTTCATTTGCAATAAAAAACCCGCTATCAATATCCAGCAGTAGCCTGAAACATCGTTACTAACCAGGAGGCAGTTAGAGCTTCCCATGCGCTGATTGGCCGGCAGACGTTTCAGCATCTCCGCTCCCCGCCGACATATATCAACATGTGGCCAAACCGAGTCATTCTCTGTCAACAATTCGACCAGTTAACAACTCCTGAAAATGGCCACATAAGGCCGAAAGACGTCTAGAGGAAAATATATCATGGGCTTCAGTGCCCTACCAAGAGATCTGCACCCAGGCGACCGCACATTGGTGCGCAACATAGAAAAGAAATTCTATAAAAAGTATATACCTATCGCAGCTGTTGAATTTAACAACGCATGCATACACACACACATACACACACACACACACACACACAAACATACACACACACACACACACACACACACACACACACACACACACACACACACAGATATATATATATTGGTGAAGCGTGGCAGGAGATTCTCTCTGATGCATATTCTGTTAAAAACGACAGCAAAAGAATTATTAATTAACTTTTTCCGTGAGCTCTCAAGCTTGCGAAAAGTAGATTTCTGGTAGGGGGAAAGGGAGTAAATAAAATTTCCAAAACTCATAGGAAACAAAAGTTATAATGAACACAAAAAATACAGCACACAGTAAACTAAATACAAGAAAAGACAAAGGATACAGCAAAAATACAAGTTTCAAAACGTTTTGCAGATCTTTCTGCATCCTCAGTTGATGTGAATAAGAATGGAAAAGGGAGCATGTTTTAAATGAAGAGAAAAGCACGGGGAGAAGACACCGTGTAGAAACTGGGGGAGGTCACCCGTATGAGCACGAACACTAGGAGAGATCACAGGTTGGCGGAAACAGTACTCGGAGAGGTCACTCCCGGGTTCGGCGCCAATCTGCTTCTCAGTCTTTGGGAACGACGAATGGCAGGATGTTCTTCACTTTGGCGGGGAATGGGAAGTCTCTGTGGAGGAGACCCCGAAATCTTGGAATTGTCCATCTGGCTCCTCCGAACAGGTTTCATGCTAGGGAGGAGGGCGAAGTCATTTAGTTGCCTATTAATGGCAGGTTGCAGCTCCTTTATCCAGATGGCTTCCAAGATAGCCAAGCGCTGTGGATCTTCTTCTTTTGCCACAACTTCAGTGTTTTTTACCATAGTCTCCCTATCAAGGTGGCGTCGATGCTGGGTCCAGTGGTGTTGCTTAGGCCCTCCGTGTTGCAAGTGCATGGTGATTCTTCGGGATAATGTGGTGGTCGTCCTTCCCACATAGACTGAAAGGGGCGTGCAGTCCTCCTCTGGGCATGTGTATTTATATACTACGTGGGATTGACGAACCTCCTGTGGTTCTGGTGCGGGGTTGTTCCTTAAAAGTAGAGTAGAGGTTTTTCTACTTTTGTAAAAGATTGTGAAGGACAATTTGTCACTTTCGTTTTTGGGAACCACATTGTCCTTCGCAATCTTCACAAACCAGTTTCTACACGGTGTCTTCTCCCCGTGCTTTTCTCTTCATTTAAAACATGCTCCCTTTTCCATTCTTATTCACATCAACTGAGGATGCAGAAAGATCTGCAAAACGTTTTGAAACTTGTATTTTTGCTGTATCCTTTGTCTTTTCTTGTATTTAGTTTACTGTTTGCTGTATTTTTTGTGTTCATTATAACTTTTGTTTCCTATGAGTTTTGGAAATTTTATTTACTCCCTTTCCCCCTACCAGAAATTTACTTTTCGCAAGCTTGAGAGCTCACGGAAAAAGTTAATTCTTTTGCTGTCGTTTTTAACAGAATATATATATATATATATATATATATATATATATATATATATAATATATTTGTTTGTGTGTGTGTGTGTGTGTGTGTGTGTGTGTGTGTGTGTGTGTGTGTGTGTGTGTGTGTGTGTGTGTGTGTGTGTGTAAAGACAGACAAATATGGAGGTGAGGCGACAAAAGGATTACAAAGGCGGACCATGCCAACAGGAGACCTTTTGGTCCATATCTAGGTTGGATGCGAAAAAAAAATCATAATGATAATAAATTGATAAATAAAAACTATAATAATGTAAATATAAGATAAAATACATAGATAAATGCATAGGTATAGTTAAATAATAGACAAATAGGTAAATAGTAAATAATGATAGATTGACATATATCTAATAATAAATGAAAATCAAACAGACAAATTATATCAAAACAAAAACAAATAATATAAAATAGATCATAATCATTACAGCATCTTGCTTAGGTCTAAATGATTCTTAAAGCTTCGAACTGAACTACATTGCACTACCTGTGCAGGAAGTTTATTCCATTCATTAACTACACGGTTGGCAAAGTTTTTTCTACCTACTTCCAAAATGAATCTATTTCCAGACAGTTTGAGACCATTGTTTCTTGTCTGATTCTCATTCAATGTAAAAAAAATTGTCACTTTTCATGTTGTCAATTCCATTTAGAATTGTAAAGACCTGTATCAAGTTACCTCTGAGTCTACACTTTTTTAGGGAAAACAGATTCATATGTTTTAGTTGATTTTCGTATGATTTATTTTTTATATTTGGAATCAGTTTTGTGATTCGCCGTTGTACTTTTTCCAGTCTGTCAATGTCTTTAATGAGATTCGGTAATCATACGGAAACAGCATATTCCAAATGTGGACGAACTAACGATTTATATAGCTTGTTAATGAGTGATGGACTTTTGAAATCAAAAGATCGCGCAATCAGTCCTAGAATCTTATTTGCTTTCTCAGAGGCTGAAATATACTGCTTGGATGATTTGAGATCGTTACTGATAATTACGCCGAGATTTTTTTCACTGTTCACTTTTGTTAACGAATTTCCAAATAACTTGTAATCGTACTTACTGTTATTTTTAACTATGTGCATTACCTTGCATGCACTTGTGTTAAATTCCATTAGCCACTTTTCAGACCATTGCTGTAATTTATCTAAATCCTTTTGAATATCTAATTGGTTTAAGTGATCATTTGCCAACCCTAACACTGTTTTAATCAGAAATTTGGAAACAGTAGATTTTAGTCCATGGTCTATATCATTTATATATACTGTGAATAGAAGTGGCCCAAGAACGGAACCCTGAGTAACTCCACTTGTAACATTTTTCCATCTAGAAGTTTTTCCATTTAAAACAACTCTCTGTTTTCGATCATTCAACCAATTACTAGTACAAATTAATAGGCTACCATTTATTCCGTGCGAAGCTAATTTAGTAAGTAGTCTTTCGTGTGGGACGGTATCAAAAGCTTTTGCAAAGTCTAGATATATTAAATCTATATTGTTTCTTTTGTCATATTTCGAGGTAACTGTGTTGTAGAATTCGAGTAAGTTAGTCACGCAAGAACGTTTCCGTCTGAAACCATGCTGGCTGTCATTTATCAAACAGTTACTTTCTAAATGATGTTCGATAGCATCTCTGATGATAGTTTCCATTATTTTTCCTACGATTGAAGTCAAACTTATAGACTTATAGTTATTTGGTTTCTTTTTGTCACCTTTTTTGTATATGGGAGTAACGTTAGCTAGCTTCCATTCTCTTGGGACATCTCCGGATATGATGGATTTCTTGAAAATAATTTCTAATGGAACAACAATCTCATTTTTAATTTCCTTTAAGATTCTTGGATGCCAACCGTCAGGCCTTGGTGTTTTATTAACTCTGAGTTTGTCTATACACCTTTTAATTTTTTCTTTTGTTATATTTACCGTGGTGAGTAAGTTTACCCCAGACTTTTCACAGGTTTCAGTTTGGAGTTCACTTTGAAGTGTTTCCTTTACAAATACCGAGCTAAAATAATTGTTTAAAATATTACACATTCCTTCATTTGAATATTTAAGTTGACCGTCAGCAGATAATAGTGGACCAATGTGATTCCTAACAACCTTTTTATCTCTAATGTAACTATAGAATTCATTGGGATTCTCTTCGGATTTATCAGCGATGTTTGTTTCGTATTGTCGCTCTCTTTTTTATTGTCTTTTTTAAATCTTTAGATGCACCCGAGCACTTATATTTCTTATAAGCCTGTCTCTTTTTAGTAATGCTTTTTTCAGTTTCTTTGCCGAGCCACTTTGGGTGAGCCTGATTTGGGGGACGTGTGTCCTTAAAAGGAATGTAAGTATGAATCATCTTAGTGAGCGTATTTTGAAATATTTCCCACATCTGATCTACAGGTCTTTCGTTTAATTTTGCCTCCCAATCTGTAGGCTGAAGCATCTGACGTAGTACTATGAACTGAGCTTTACTGAAATCGGGTATTTTGGAAACACAAGTATCTATTCTAATAGTTTGAATCTAACTAAGTTGTGATCTCTATTTGCAACGTTAGGGCTAGAGTATGGAGCTTTATTCAGAACCAGACGAGGTTGAAACGTCTGGTTTTGAATAAAGATTCATACTCTAACTTTAACGTTTCATTTTGCCACTTCACCTCCATATATATATATATATATATATATATATATATATATATATATATATATATATATATATATATATATATATATATATATGTTGAAACACTCTGACAGGTTGACGTAAGCGGAATAGGAAACACAGGAGTCTTAGTCTTGAGTTTATTCCTGACTAGTTTCGCAGGTATGCTTTTTTGAAAAAGCATACCTGCGAAACTAGTCAGGAATAAACTCAAGACTAAGACTCCTGTGTTTCCTATACCGCTTACATCATATATATATATATATATATATATATATATATATATATATATATATATATATATATATATGTGTGTGTGTGTGTGTGTGTGTGTGTGTGTGTGTGTGTGTGTGTATACATATATATATATACATGTATATATATATATATATATATATATATATATATACATATATTTCAACAACCACAATGCACTTTAATTCTAAGCCAACAAAGACCAACCTGCAGAAATTGAAATGCTGTACTACCAAGGACTCGATCCCAGCATCCTCATGATAAGTGCTGTAGTGACTTACCAACTAGGCTATCAAGAGAAATATAAGTTGAGCGCAATTTTTCTTATATATTTGTGTGCTCGAGTTACATACACATACATGAAATTTTTGCGTTCAACCCATCTCCACTATGATAGTACAATTGGAAGTATACAAACGCGGGAAAAAAATTGTACAACACTGAATGGGTCCCAGTGATTAGAGATACATTTTAACAATCACAATGCACTTTAATTCTAAGCTAACAAAGGCCGACATGGAGAAATTGAAATGCGGTACTGCCAAAGACTCGATCCCAGCATCCTCATTACAAGTTTGATTGTGACTTACCAACTAGGCTATCAAGAAAGATATAAGTTGAGCGCAATTTTCTTATATATATGTATGCTCGACTTACATACACATGCATGAATTTTTTGCGTTCAACCCAACTGCATTATGATAGCACAATTGGAAGTATACATACTGCATGTCGGCCTTTGATGGCTTAGAAATAAAGTGCATTGTGGTTGTTAAAATATATCTTTAATCACTGGGCTCCATTCAGTGTTGTAAAAATACTTTCCCGCGTTTGTATACTTCCAATTTTACTATCATAGTGGAGATGGGTTGAACGCAAAAATTTCATGTATGTGTATATAACTCGAGCATACAAGTATATAAGAAAAATTCCGCTCAACTTATATTTCCCTTGATAGCCTAGTTGGTAAGTCACTACCACACTTGTCATGAGTATGCTGGTTTGAGTCCTTGGCAGTACCGCATTTCAATTTCTGCATGTCGGCCTTTGATGGCTTAGAATTAAAGTGCATTGTGGTTGTTAGAATGTATCTCTAATCACTGGGACCCATTCAGTGTTGTATATATATATAATATATATATATATATATATATATATATATATATATACATATATATGTATGTATATATACATACACACACACACACACACACACACACACACATATATATATATATATATATATATGTGTGTGTGTGTGTGTGTGTGTGTGTGTGTGTGTGTGTGTGTGTGTGTGTGTGTGTGTGTGTGTGTGTGTGTGTGTGTGTGTGTGTGTTGTTACGGACGGGCTGGTTATGTGAAGAGACGTTACTTGTAACGGATAAGTACTTAAGAACCAGCTCACTTCTAGAAGCCACTGTAGGACTGAATTATCTGGCCAGGGCCTAGATAATTCGTAAGACTAGAAGTAAAAGTAACAAAGAAGATTCCAGGAAAGGAATATTAAACTAGCGGTAAAAGTAGTAAACGAAATTATTAATAACATGAAAATATCTACAGGCAATAATAAACACAAAAGAGAATGGGCAGTTGGGTCAATGGGACCGTTACATGAATACAAGAATATGGAAAGTATCTTTCAAATACGAAGCACAAGGTACGTATACAATATGGTACTAAGTACAAAGAGGTCAGGAACATATGTATCAAAAGAAGTACAAAGTACAAATACAAGTATAATGCAAGGCAAATGTATATAAGATAAGTAATAGAGGCAAAAGGGGTGATCACTTCACACGAATCGTCTCATGAGTCCAACCTGCGAGAGGTCTTATCAACAGAGCAAATTGCGAGATATTACAACGTGTAAGTGATTTTCACAGTTTTATACCATTGGACCGGAAGTGGGATACTTCCGGTGAAGGGTGCGGGCGAGCACAGAGGAGGGGGAAAGCAATTTGTCACACGTCAACTTGGATAGTTTGAAGACTCTCGGCTCGCTTGAACAATCTACTTATTGAGTAATTGTCAAATATGTGCGCTCCGAACTACTCAGGGACAAACAGCGAGCGCTGAACTACTTCGGATTACTTCGCTTGTCTGTTTGTTCTATTTACATCAAGAGTGCGCACATGATTTTCGCACGTAGGCGAGATTACATACATTGGACGTGCGTTACTACTTACAGTGTAACAAAACATACATAGACAAGAAATATGAACATATTTATGTAATACAAAGAACACACAATTCTATGACATAATTACATATATGACGTAATATTTAATATTACGTTACAGTGTGTGTGTGTGTGTGTGTGTGTGTGTGTGTGTGTGTGTGTGTGTGTGTGTGTGTGTGTGTGTGTGTGTGTGTGTGTGTGTGTGTGTGTGTGTGTGTGTGTGTGTGTGTGTGTGTGTGTGTGTGTGTGTGTGTGTGTGTGTGTGTGTGTGTGTGTGTGAGTGTGTGTGTGTGTGTGCGGGTGTGTGCGTGTGTGTGTGTGTGTGTGTGTGTGTGTGTGTGTGTGTGTGTGTGTGTGTGTGTGTGTGTGTGTGTGTGTGTGTGTGTGTGTGTGTGTGTGTGTGTGTGTGTGTGTGTGTGTGTGTGTGTGTGTGTGTGTGTGTGTGTGTGTGTGTGTGTGTGTGTGTGTGTGTGTGTGTGTGTGTGTGTGTGTGTGTGTGTGTGTGTGTGTGTGTGTGTGTGTGAAATAAAACCACTTGGAAAATAAAATGAAAGGTGACCGAGCATTTTCGTCTATTCAGCACATTTTCAAAGATACAGAGCAAGGAAACAGTGACAGTATATATATACAAAAGAGGCACACTCGGGGGGAATTTATGACAGGTCTATGGTGACCTCACTCTCTCATCACTGCCGGACGTTTGAGCCAGGTACTGTCAACAATTTTGTATGTTATAAAGATATCTAATTTATACGATTCCATACTCATATTCATGTTGTTCTCAAATGAATATTTTATATAACATGATTCTATGATATTCTTCTCCTAAGTAATCTTACTTAATACAATTTTCTTTGTGTTATCCCAATCCATGCAATGATTAAAATCCCTTAAATGCAAAAACAACGACTTGAAACTTGCCCTTTTCTGATGTTATATATATATTGGTTTATTCTCAATTTTAAACCCTTGCCTGTTTGTCCAATATAATTAAAGTTACAATTTTTGCAAAGAATACTATAAACACAGCCTTCATTACAAGCAGGTAAATTTTTGATCATCCTGTTTTTAACAGTGTTGTTATTTTTAAAGATAACTGGGACACTAAGTTGATTAAAAATACGAGTTAAACTAACAAAATTTTGATGAAAAGGGATGGTTAAAATATTCTTAAAACTGAATTGCTGATTATGAGTAAGACTATAAAAAGCTTTATTTGCTGTGTTTTGAGCTACGTCAATTAAGTTTTTTGGATATTTCAATTTATTACCAATGTCATAAATGGTTTCAATTTCTTGATCTAAAAATTCAGGGCAATAAACTCTAAAGGCCCTTAGAAAAATTGAAGTGAATATTGATACTTTAGTCTTAAGGTGGTGATAAGAATAATGATGAATATAAGAAAGGACATTGGTAGGTTTTCTGTAATCATCTAATTTAAACTTATTTCCAAATCTATAAATCATAACATCCAAAAAGGGCAGACTATTGTTCTGTTATATTTCTTTTGTAAATTTAATTGATGATACCAAACTGTTTAACTTTAATCAAAAATTGTCTAAAGGTTGGTCAATAGGCCACATACACAATATATTGTCAACATATCTATGCCAAATGGCTTTGTTAGGAATAATTTTAGGCAAAATATCTCTTTCAAAAAATTCCATATACAAGTTTCTTAAAACAGGAGATAAAGGATTCCCCATTCCCATTAAACACCTTGAAGAAAGACAAGGATTTGCATATAACATGTGTGTGTGTGTGTGTGTGTGTGTGTGTGTGTGTGTGTGTGTGCACGCGCGTGTGTGTGTGCGTGTGTGTGTGTGTGTGTGTGTGTGTGTGTCTGTTTGTGTGTGTGTGTGTGTGTGTGTGTGTGTGTGTGTGTGTGTGTGTGTGTGTGTGTGTGTGTGTGTGTGTGTGTGTGTGTGTGTGTGTGTGTGTGTGTGTGTGTGTGTGTGTGTGTGTGATTCGCAAAAGTCATTTATAAAAACATGATTATCTATTTTATTGTACTATTCTAACATATTTTCCTTTATGGCATTTCCGTAGTAAATGGTGTGTGTTCGAGTTATGCCTATTTTCTTTCTGGCCACTTATATGTAACCATGAGTGTCACGGGATTCTTTCTGCCAATCAACGTTTATCCTACGGGGCAGCGACTCCCACCTTTAGTTCGAACACGGAGGCTGTAAGGCTAGGTTATGCATGTGTGGGATTGGGTATGCTAGGTTAGGTTTGGTTTAATTGGTTAGATTATAATTACCTACTCATATTCTATTTCCCCACCCAAAACCCTCCATTTTCAGCTTCCAGGCTCTCGCTCCTAAAATTGTGAAGGGAGAGCGAGTGGTATACTTCGAAGAAGAGGCATTTCTAACAGAAGTTTCATAGAACTAAAGGGTCATAGGATCGTTCACAATGTTATGAAACACCGTTCCTATTTCTAAAAAAAATTATTTTCCGGTATAATTGTAGGAGGGTGCATAACTCGACAACGCCACTTTTTCGACGAAAATATCATAGAAAAAGAAGTGACTTAGGATTATCCAAAGCAGTAGAAACTATATTCTTTATAAAAAAAATGTGTGTGGAATTCGGAATATTTTCCAACCATATTGTAATAATTGTATTGTGGTAACTAAGTGGATCATGCAACGCAAATGAAAACGAAACAAATTTTTTCAATTTGTTATATACGTTCAATATGAAGCCAGTGATAGCTAGGGTAGTGATAGGAGAGTTAACGTTCTGTTCGGGTTACCGGGAAGCTCGTCTATAAGTCTGTGTTTAGCGCTCGTTCCGCCAGCTTCTTAGTGTCTCTTGTGATCGTAAAATTTTTCAAACTTGTGTTCAGACGCATTATCTATATTTTTTAATGCAAATTTTACTAACCCTTACAAGAATGTTGCCGATGAAAATACCGGAAGAAGACAGGGATAAGATCAAGCAAATCACCGTAGAAGTGAATTAGCTGAAAAGAGAGAACGAGATGTGAACGTGGCTGACTTAACACGCCCATACAATCGGACTACATCAACAATTTGCACTATTCCCAAGAACAAGGACAAGGATAAGGAAATAGATGCTTCAAAGGAAGTGACAAGAATATCTATGCAACGGCCACGTATTCTTGACGATGTTGAAAGGTTGCTTCTCATATAGACCAAAGAGAAGCAAATGCAAAGCAACACTATTAACGAGAGTATCATTTGTGAGAAGGCGAAAATAATTTTCACTGATCTCGCTAACAAAATGCCAGGAGCAGTAACGGACAAATAAAAGGCATTGAAGGCAATCCGTGGGTGGTTCGAGAAGTTTAAAAGAAGAACCGGCATCCACAGCTTTGTGAGGTACGGCGAAGCAGCAATCTTTAACACAAAGGCAGCAAAGAACTTCATCGGTGACTTTAGGAAGCTTGTGGATTCTGAGGGTTATCTGCCGCAGCAGGTTTTTAATTGCAACAAGACGGGTATTTTCTGGAAGAAGATGCTGAAATGAACCTATATAACAGCAGAGGAGAAGGCATTGCCCGTCCACAATCCAATGAAACACCGTCTCGCTGCTGTTATGTACCAATACAAGCGGCGATTTGAAAGTAAACCACTGCTCGTTTACCGTTCTGCCACTTCATGCCTTGCTTGTTATGGACAACGCTCCTGCCCACCCTCCAGGTCTAGAGGATGACCTCCTTGAGGAATTTCAATTCAAGATCGAACTCCTGCCTCCCAACATCACTGTTTTACTCCACCCCATGGACCAGCAGGCCATCTCAAACTTTAAGAAAGCTCTACACTAAATCGTTCTTCGAGCATTGTTTAGAGGTGACTGAGGGGACCAATCTCACTCTCAGAGAGATTTAGAAAGACCACTTCCACATCATTGCCTACCTCAAAATTATCGATAATACATGGGACGGGGTCACCATGAGAACTCGGAAGAAACTTTGCCCAGACAGTGTTGTCGAACGGAACTTGGAGGGGTTTGAGTCAGTGCCTGTGGAACCTGTAGTCGAGAAGATTGTGTCTTTAGCCAAGACCCTGGGGTTGGGAGGTGGATAACAACGACATCGACGAGCTTATAGAAGAGCATAGACAGGAGCTGACCACCGAAGAGCTTAAGGAGTTACATTCTGTTTCACAGCTAGAGGTTGTGGAGGGGATTTCATCAGGAGAGGAGGAGGTAACAGCCATAACAGAGCAATAACCTTCCAGTGCAATAGATGAGATCCTTAAAGCATGGGGAACTGTTTCATCGTACATTGAGAAGTATCACCCTAATAAGGCAGTGGCTATGCGCGTTACAAATGTATCTAATAATAATAATGCTGTGTCGCATTTCGCCAATTTTTGAAGAGTAGGAAAAAAATGTCTCTAGACTGCTTTCTAGTAATAAAAGATTTTAAAGTAAGTGTCACTTATGTCACTGTTTCTAAAAAAAAAAAAAATTAAAGCTAGTAAGTCAGTCGAAAGTATTATAGCAGCGAGTGAGGAGGAATCTCCCTTGTTGGAAGACTCTCCTCCTTCACCTCAATAATCCTTCCTCCTGTCTCCGTCTCCCTTGCGCCAGAAGCTACCTTATATTTTTTCGTAAATGGCAGTAGTATATATATTCAATCTTATCTTATTTTATAATAATATATTCTCTCCTAGGTTCATTTACTGCATATAGTTTTTTATGTAATGATAACTAAGAAATATATATTTTTTCGATATCATCAGAAACTACATTAATTCCTATGAGTTTTTTTTTTTTTTTTTTTTTTTTTTTTTTCCCTTGAGTGTTTCGCATTACGTGTAAGATTTGGGAACGAGTTATGCTTGTTAAGCTAGGTTATACTATGTATATATATATATATATATATATATATATATATATAATATATATATATATATGCATGTATATGTCTATATATATGTATGTATATGTACACACAGGCACACATACACACACACGTGTGTATATATATGTATATATATATATATATATATATATGTGTGTGTGTGTGTGTGTGTGTGTGTGTGTGTGTGTGTGTGTGTGTGTGTGTGTGTGTGTGTGTGTGTGTGTGTGTGTGTGTGTGTGTGTGTGTACATTTATGTGTGTATATGTAGATAAGTAGATAAGACAAGATAAAAGGTGCAAATGAAGAGATTATAATGGAAGAGAAGGCAGTAAGAGGAAGATGGGCAGAGTATTTTAGGGAGCTGCTAAATGTGAAGGATGATGGGGGGGAAAGGTAGTTGCAGTGAGAAGCGCTAAGAAAATGACAGCGATAATGAGGGAAATGGAGGACAAATAAAGAAGGATTAGGTGAAAGCAGTTAATAAGATGATGAGAGCAGGTAAGGCACCTGGGTTGGATATATGTTATGCGGAGTGTCTATAAAAGAGAGGTACAGTGATGGTGTACTGGATGGTGTGGTTGTTTAATGATTGTTTAAAAGAGAGCAGAGTGCCGGAGGAATGAAGGAGTGCCTCTATAGATCTAATTTACAAGGAAAATGGGGACAAGTGTGAGTGTAGTAGTTTCAGAGGGATCAGTTTCTTAAGTGTAATTGGGAAGGATTATTGGAGGGTTTTCAGTGAGAGGATTAGGAGAGGAACAGAGGGAGTAATAGGTGGCGAATAATGTGGGTTTAGGACAGGAAGGGTTTGCGTGGATCAGATTTTTGTGGTAAAACAGATATATGAGAAAGCTTTAAGAAAAGATAAGGATGCCTTTTGCGCCTTTATGGATTTGCCAAAGGCTTATGACAGTGTAGACAGGAAGACACTGTGGGAGGTATTCAGATATATGGGATAGGGGGAAAGCTGTTAAGAGCAGTCAATAATGAGTAGTAGAGCCTGTGTTAGAATTAGAAATGTAGAAGAGCGAGTGGTTTGAGGTAAAGGTGAGACTTCGACGAGGATCCGTAAAGTCGTTTTGGCTGTTCAGTTTATACATGGATAGGGTGGTGCAAGAGGTAAACGCAAGTCTAATGGGCCTGGGATTAGAGATGGTTAAAGAAAATTGAGAAAAATGGGAGATTTGTCATCTGTTGTTTGCTGACGACACTGCGCTTGTAGCAGGATCAGAGGAGGGAGTATGGAAGTTAGTGACAGACTTAAGAAAGATGTGCGAAAAAAAGAAAGTTGAAGATAAAAGTAAGGTGATAAGACGTACAAGGAGAGCATGTGGCAGCAAATGGGAAGTGAGTATCAAAGGAGAGAGACTGGAGGAAGTAGAAAGCTTTAAATACTTGGAAAAGAGAGGAGTGGAGGTGAAGATAGAATGTAGATTGAGAGAAGCAATAAATGCTTTGGGAGGTTAAAAAGAGTAATGAGAGGTAGACATTTGGGAGTGGATGATAAGAGGAGATTGTATGAAAGAATGTTTGTGCCGACAACTCTGTATAGGCTGAAATCGCACCAGAAGAGGGAGGAGGCTTCACTTCTTCATCTTCTTATGTAAAATTGATTATACATTTTTCAAGGAATTTTATAAATGCATCCTTTTTTAACTTCAAAACTCTTATTGATGAGCATATATTTTACTGTACTATCATTTTCAAAAACTACCTTTACGTTAAATACGCATTACAGAATTATTAAAAAGATTTAACGTAAAGGTAGTTTTTTTTTTAAATGATAGTACAATTAAACATAAGTTCATCAATAATAGTATTGAAGTTAAAAAAGGATGCATTTATTAAATTCTTTGCAAAATGTGTAATCAATTTTACATAGGTCAAACTGCCAAACCCTTAAACATTAGAATTGAACAACACAAGAAAAATGTTAGGGATGGCAATAATTCCAACGGAATCTTCAAGCATATTGAATTGAATAATCATACAGTTGATTGGGGTAATGCCCATGCAATATATTATACTAACAACATAATAATAAGAAACTTAATAGAGTGTAGTTTGATCCATACCACTAGTGATCAAAATACCAACCTACACAAGGGCTTATATAAACTTGACAATTTTATCTGTCAAGAAATAAGCCCCGTCTGGGGTATTGGCTGCTTGTTATTGTGGCAAAGTAGCATGCAGTTGATACTTTAGGGTCTATATGGGGCGCCCCTACGGACCAGAGTCATACATAATTTTGTCTATGATAGAGGAAAACTCTGTTCATGAGAAATGATGACACTTTTATACTACGACTGTCCCTCCGTAATGGTGTCCCCCACCCCTTGTTGCTGTCCTGTACCATTTCTCTGAGTATTCTTTTTCTGTGGTGGGGGAATTCCCTGTGGTGGGGGAAAAGAATACTGCCACCAAGTATTCCCACTTGGATCGTAAGAGGCGAGAAGAAAGGGACGGGAATTGGGACTAGGCATCCTTCTCCTTATAGCCCAACAGGGGACATTCCTAAACGAAAAAGTAAAGGCATAAGAGGGTCTGGGAGTTTTCCGACCAGCACCCTAAGGTTTGGGTCTTTTAATGTGCGTGGATGTGGTACAGATGAGAGTAAAAGGGAAGAGATAGGTAGTATGTTTGTGAGAAGAAAGATGGATGTGTTGGCTTTGAGTGAAATTAAGTTGAAAGGGAAGGGTGAGTGTAAGTTTGGGAGTGTAAGTGGGAGGTTATCAGGAGTGAAGAGAGGGCGAGGGAGGGAAGAGGTGGCTATTCTAGTAAGTGAAGAGATAGGTAAACGGGTAGTGGAGTTGAAGGAGGTTTCCTCAGGGATAATGTGGATGAAGGTGAAACTGGAAAAGGAGATGTGGGTCTTTGTAAGTGCATATGGGCCTGGCAGTGAGAAGAGTGTAGAAGAAAGGGAGGCCTTTTGGATAGATTTAAATGAGTGCATAGAGGATTTAGGAAGAAATGTCAATGTAATAGCTTCTGACCCAGGGCAGTGGACAAGGTGCAGGGGTGACCCGTCATCCAGGAGGTGCTCAGATGAGAGGGAGGGTGGAGGTGTGTGGAGTGTATTCAGGGATGGAATGGGTGGAAATGATTTTATGCCTTTACCTTTTTGGCTACCTCCCTTGTAAGGGGAAAAAAGCCTTGGTATATGTATGTATGTAAGAAATAAGCAAAATAAAAGCAGGTAAACTGTAACCCTGCGACTGTAACCTAATGTCGCCCCACCCTCATCAGTGGACACATTGACCCTTGCGCCCTGACTGACCGCCTTCCAGGGGGTAAATGTCCTCTACCCTTATGTAAACTCTCTTTGTTCCTTTTTCATGTATATATAGTTTATGTATTTCTATTAACTATGTACTTTTTGTACTGAAGACGTAATATACGAAAGCGCTCTGCTTCGTTAGTTTTTTTCCAAGTGGTCTACTTTGCATGTATGTATGTATGTATACAGACATGACAGAATCGAATAGACAACAAGAGAAATCGTCTAATTTATTAAACAAGTATGTGATACAATTAAAGTGCTTGTAAATGGTCACAATGTGAATAACTAATACTTGGTTGACACCCCCTTTGCTTTTTTCGATGCAAGGAACCTTCTAGGCAGGCTAGTGATTACTTCACGAGTATCATCTTGAGAGATTTCATGCCATATTTCCCGTAGTAATCCTAAGAGTTCGGGCTTTGAAGATGACTTCATGTTCTTTTTGCGAAGTTGTTGGTATAATATGCCCCTGAGATGTTCAATAGGGTTCATATCCGGGGACTGACTTGGCCATGGAAGTTTTCTGATCCCATTTTGGTTCAACCAATTTTGTGTTGCTTGAGCAGGATGATAAGAGTTCCATCTTACATAAATAGGAAGACATTTTTACTTATTCTACCACTGGAAAATATTGGAATGAGTCCTTCCTTTAATATAGAAACATATTTGCCTAAATAGATATTTTTTGACACTCCACAAGCCCTGATCGACCATCACTCCAAATTGCACCCTACATCATTATTGAAATCCCCCCATGTTTCACTGTTGGCTACAGTCTTTTGAGGTCAAACTCTTGATTACGAAGTCTCCAGATCCACACTCTCCCACTGTCAGAAAATAATGGGAATAGTGACTCATCAGAGAAAATGACAGTTTTCCAAAACGCCACACGTCTCTCCACCATCCCAACAACCCAATTCTTTCTGCCCTTGATGTTGGCTGGAGGAAGGAATGGTTTCTTTCTTGCCAGTCTGCCATAGTAACCCAGCTTGTGGAGATACCTGGCAGCTGTTCTGGGACTGACATCAGGTTGTGCTTCTATGCCAGAGGCAATGCAACTGTGGATCCTCTTCGACATTTTTTTTTTTTTTTTTTTTACAAGACGCAAGGTTCTTTCTGAAGGTGAGGAACGACCTGAATGAGGTTTTGTGCCCTTCTTGCCCTCTCTGATGAATTCTACGATCACTCTATTAACAGTAGAAAGGGGTATTGATAGATTTTCAGATATGTTGCATTGACTATGTCCACCTTCATGTTGACCCACAATACAACCTCGCTGAAAATCAGATAGGTCTACTGCACCTTTGGTTCGTGGCATGCTTGATAAATCTTGTATGTAATCTGAAACATGAATCTACGTAGATATAATAGGTAAATTTGAATAACGATAGGCATCAAATAAGAGAAGATGTGCTTTTTCTTGGTGTCTATTCAATTATGTCATTCTATATATATATATATATATATATATATATATATATATATATATGTATATATATATATATATGTGTGTGTGTGTATGTATATATCAAGGACTACTATTACACAGGACGTGCGCATCCAGATTCCTGGGTCCGCTAGCGGAGGCCATTGCTTTTTTTGTAACCTAACATTTTATATTGGACAAATATATCAAAACTAGAAATCTAACATTATATATAGAACAAATATATCAACTATTGACTTATTCAATGCAGTTAAGTTAATATAAACTTTTATAGTGAAATAAGCTATTTCAAGGCATTGTTATGCTTTGAAATTTCAATTTTAGCCGGACTTAACAAGTATTATTGTATGAGGTTAGTGGACACCAGGGCTGGCGATTTTTTTTTTTTTTTTATGAAAAATAGATGTTTTTAATTTAAATCAGATTTATTTGACTTAGATATATTTTCTATAGATTTTAAATATTGTGGGATTCCTATCTGATATGCGATCTGATTGCTAAAGGACATTTTTAGCATATCAATATAAGGAGCAGTGTTATATAGACTTGCCACAAGTATACAAGGAACGATATAAGCCGTATGTGAGGACGATATGCTCAGGTTCACTCGATTCCTACAAGAGTTTTCTTTGTCGAGATTTTCCTTTTGAGAGGCTGAAGTTTTTATGATAAATCTGTCCAGACATGTTAATGACTTTCTTTTAGATGAAAATGATTTAGTAGAAGTGGCGCCTGTGGAGGAGTCGGATAGTGATCTTTTTAATGGTAGAGTCAGGTTTGCAGATAATCTAAGTGGAGCCGATGATGAAGGGTTTGAAGCTGTTGATACAGATCCTGAAATGGAAACAGAAAATTTTAGCATATTGCATAATTTATAAATGAATAAATAAATTAATGAATACAGTGTGATTTAGGCTACTTTTGAGTACAGTAGTTATTTTTTAGATAATGATCATATTCACACAAGACACTAAATTATTTGGAAATAATTAACAGGATATGAAATAGGTGGGCTTGGAATTCAGGCCACACAGAATTCAGTCCACTTTTAAATTCACTAAAAATAATGGGTTATTTGGGTTAGGTTAAGCTAAATCCCTTTGGGCTGAATCCTATGTGGGCTGAATTCCAATGGAACCTATGAAATATATTACACAATGTTCAATGAAATGAATAACAATCATCTAGGCCCCAAAGTTGAGTGGATACAATATATTATAGTGATATAGTTATTACCTAAATTTAGAAGTAATGAAGTTGAAGTATCATCTCTTTATGCCTTCACATTTTTATTGCACATGCTCTCCATTGTTCACCAAATTTATATAGTTGCGTATGAAAATGGAGAAATGCACACAATGTAAGTAAAATTATTTACCTGGGTCATCAATTTCTTCTTCTGTATGCTGTGGCTGACCTTGGCATT
>NC_134801.1:7864364-7896864 GCF_046742065.1 Oratosquilla oratoria
CTCCCTCCACATCTGCCTTCCATACCTCTTTTACTAGTCTTTCTTCACTCATTCTTTCCATGTGTCCAAACCATCCTAATATTCTTTCATCAAACCTATCTCCCAGCTCCTTTTCTACCCCTGTTCTCCTCCTCACCTCCTCATTTCTCACTCTATCTAGCCTAGTAACCCCCATCATACTTCTCAGACACCTCATCTCAAACACATTCAAGCTCCTTCTCTCTTCCTTTCTTATGTTCCATGTTTCTGCCCCATACAGTGCTGTTGGCACAATCACTCCTTCATACAGTCTCCTCTTAGCATACCAAATGTCTATTCCTCATTACACTCTTTAATGGACCAAGGCATTTACTCGCTTCTCTCAATCTACATTCTACCTCCACTTTCACTCCACCTTTCCCTGTCACATTTGCACCCAAGTATCTAAAACTATCCACTTCCTCCAGTCGCTCTCCCTTAATGCTCACTTCCAGTCTACTGCCACTTTCACCCCTTGTACATCTCATCACCTTACTTTTACCCGCATTTATCTTTAGCTTTCTTCTATCACATACTCTCCCAAACTCTGCCACCAACTTCCTCAATCCCTCCTCCGATCCTGCCACAAGTGCAGTTTCGTCCGCAAACAACAGCTGGCTCACCTCCCACTTTCCTCCATTTTCTTTAACCATCTCAAATCCCTTGCCCACTACACTTGCATTTACCTCTCGCACCACCCCATCCATGTATAAGCTGAACAGCCAGGGCGACATAACGCCTCCTTGACGAAGTCCCACCTTTACCTCAAACCACTCACTCTCTCCATTTCCAATCCTGACACAAGCTCTACTGCTCTCATAAAAACTCTTGACAGCTCCCAGAAGCTTTCCTCCTATCCCGTATATCTGCATAACCTCCCACAGTGCCTTCCTGTCTACCCTATCATAAGCCTTTTCAAGATCCATAAAAGCCAAAAAAACATCCTTCTCCTTTCCTATAGCTTTCTCATATATCTGTCTTATCACAAAGATCTGATCTACACAACCTCTACCTGTCCTAAATCCACACTGTTCCTCACCAATTACTCCCTCTGTTCCTCTCCTAATCCTCTCAATCAAGATCCTCCCATAAGCCTTCCCAACTACACTCAACAAGCTAATCCCTCTGAAACTACTACATTTACACTTGCCCCCTTTTCCCTTGTAAAGAGAAACTATACAGGCACTCCTCCAGTCCTCCGGCACTCTACCCTCTCTCCAACAAACATTAAATAACCTCACCAACCAGTCCACCATCACTGTACCTCCATTTTTCAGACATTCTGCATGTCATCCATCCAGACCAGGTGCCTTACCTGCTTTCATCATCTTAACAACTGCCTTCACCTCATCCTTCCTTATTTCTCCTCCATTCTCCTCATTCATCACTCTAATTTTCTTCGCACTTCCCACTGCAGCAATCTTTCCTTCCCTATCCTCCTTCACATTTAGCAGCTCCCTAAAATATTCTGCCCATCTTTCCCTTACTGCCCTCTCTTCCACTATCATCTCTCCATCTGCACCTTTTACCTTTTCTTCTCTACTTGATTCGCCTCCTCTTCCTCTCTTAATTTCTTTCCAAAGCATCTTTTTATTACTTTCAAAATTTTCTGTCAAACTCTTACCCCATTTCACATCTGCTCTCCTCTTTGGAACCTTTACCTTTTGCTTTACTTCTCTTTTCTTTTCTTTGTACGTCTCATATGACTCCCTCGTCCTATTTTGTAACCAATCTATGAAAGCTCGCTTTTTCTCTTCTACAACCTTCTTTGTTTCCTCATCCCACCATTCACTACCCTTTCTTCTATTTCCCCCTGTCCTTCTTGTTCCACACACCATCCTTGCACACTTTATGACTCCCTCCTTGAACCATCCCCATTCCTCCTCCACACCCAGCTCTACTCTACCCTTTACTCCCTCCCACTCCTCCTTCAGCTTCTTTCCGTACTCCTTCTCCTTTTCCTTCTCATTCAAAGAGTTCACTCTAAGAACCTCCCTACCTTTTGTCCCTTTCCTCTTCCTCCATCTATCCTCCACTTTCAACTTACCTTCCACCAAAAAATAATCTGATATTCCCCCACCCTCTCCCCTTAGCACATGTACATCCTTTACTCTTCCTATCATAATCCTATTTACCACTACATAATCCATTAGCGCTCTATCTACCACCCTTCCCTCCACCACCCTCTCCCATGTGTACTTATGCTTGACTTTCTTCCGAAACACTGTATTTGCTATCATCAGCTCTCTTTCTAGACACATTTCCACCATCAATTCTTCACTACGATTCTTTCCTGGAACTCCACATTTCCCAACCACTCCATCGATTGGACCATTCCCCTCCCTAGCATTAAGGTCTCCCAGTACTATCACATTGACATTTCTTCCCAAAACCTCTATGCACTCATTTAGATCTATCCAAAAGGCCTCCCTTTCTTCTACACTCTTCTCACTGCCAGGCCCATATGCACTTACAAAGACCCACATCTCCTTCCCCAGTTTCACCTTCATCCACATTATCCCTGAGGAAACCTCCTTCCATTCCACTACCCGTTTACCCATCTCTTCACTTACTAGAATAGCCACCCCTTCCCTCCCTCGCCCTCTCTTCACTCCTGATAACCTCCCACTTACACTCCCAAACATACACTCACCCTTCCCTTTCAACTTAGTTTCACTCAAAGCCAATACATTCATCTTTCTTCTCACAAACATACTACCTATCTCTTCCCTTTTACTCTCATCTGTACCACATCCACGCACATTAAAAGACCCAAACCTTAGGGTGCTGGTCCGAGGCCTTCCAGCCCCTCTTATGCCTTCTCTTATTCTTTTAGGAATGTCCCCTGTGGGGCTACAAGGAGAAGGATGCCTAGTCCCAATTCCCGTCCCTTTCTTCTCGCCTCCTACGATCCAAAACTTACATTCCCATGCAAGCAATTTTTAACTAGAGCGCACGTAGGTAGCCGCAGCATCTCGTTCTCACACCATCGCATTGCGACTTCCGAAAACAATGAAAAATATGCAATTTCGTAAATATTACGTAAATCAGTTCCTAAGATTGACAAGATTGGTCCATCAGATAATACACATACATAAATCCTTATGTAATGAAAGGAAAATGTTGACAAAGATATGAAGGAAAGTACAAGGAACAGACAGACTTGTCAAGATGCTTGTGCTGTAATCAGCGACGTGACGTCATATCGGCGTCCGTTCTGATGACAGCAAACAGCGAAGAGAGAGAACTTAATGTTGAAATAAGTTGATGATATCAACATTTGTATTAATGTGGTGAATCTTGTTCCTGAAATTGCGCTTGTTTTTCTGGTATATAAAGAAAAAAATCTAATGTTTTGACAAATTAATCGGTGTTTGTGATTGGGCGTAAGATACTTTGTGTGTGCGTCCGAATATTTCAAAGACATCAATCGTACAACATGGCAGATGCAGTGTAATCGAGTGTGACCATATGCAAATTGAGTTCCTTTGAAAATATAGTACGTTATGGAATAGTGTAATGTCACAAGCATTACGTCCTCAAATCTGTGAAATGTCACAAATGTAAACATTATGCACGTGCAGACTGCACGGGCCTCACAGTTTACGCAGTTGTAAATTCATTACAAAATGTCAGTATACGTATGTTCGAACGAAGATGGACGGAGTAGTTAGGGGACCAGCAGCATGTTGTGGCACCTTCGCCGACAGGAAAAGGAAAAGGCGACCTCCGGTAACGATAGTGGCGTCCAGACAACTACAACGACTGCTGTAAGCACGGACTGAAATGCAACGGTTGTCTTGACTCCCAAGTTTCGTAACAGGTACAGAATTCACGGCAGAGGTCCTGTGAGTACAATGAATCCCCATATGCTCACCCTGGACCTGAGAGTAACGGGGAGCGTCTGTAAGCGAATATACGTGGAGGGGCAGACGTCGTTTCGCCTCCCGACGAGCCTGACATGTCGACTGAACGACAGCGGCTGCTTGACGCGCGTTGCCTGCGTGCACTTCAGTCACAGCATCAGCAAAGCACAACAAATGACTCGGTGACTGTACCAAGCCCAACAAAAGTAGCAATGGACAGTACCACATCATGCAAATGTCGAGAGGATCGCTGTGGTAGACAGCAACCCCCCCCCTCCCGTCCCTTCCTTCAGGGGCCTATGCATCGGGTGGGACAATCACCAGCGCCCTCAGCTCCAGCTTGCCTTTGCTTAGTATGGAGGGCCTCCTGCCGTACAAACTTGGAGGACAACTTGACCCCCAAGAAGACTATTGATACTTGGAGCAGGATACCCTCGAGGACAGACACCCACACAAGTCTCGAGGATAGGCGGGAGGGTTCTCTTCAGGTGAATGGAATTACCTGGAGGGAACCACCGTGCGTCCAGAAGTTGGCAGGAGTAACGTGGCAAAGCTTCCGTGGAGGACTCCGATGAGAGTGACTGTATATTTTCCAGCAAAAGCATTTCTCCCACATGTTGGAGGATTTCTCTTTGCCATCTCTGCACCCGTAATGATAGTTGTCTTCTTGGGGATCTTAGACCAATTTCCTCACTGCACTGGTAGTGCACGAAATGATGATGATGGACTGAGCCGTCGTGTCGACGGATCTTATTTCTTTGTCTTCTGCTGTGAATGTGTTGCAGAAGGGTAGAAATCCTGTACAGTAGCAGTGGGGTTGTGCAGGCCCGGTGGTTCTCTCTTTTCCTAAACCTCATCAGTGTCACAAATACGATGACTGTAACATTCGACATATGGGGCCAGGTGCAGCAGCTGACCAGGACCCATCAGCTAAGTTTTATGTCGGAGTTTTCCTTCTCCTAGCCTTGTCCTAAAGAGGCTTCCCTACAAGGCAGCAAGGACCCTTAGCAGGAACCGCCACTCCGGGTCAGAGTGGACCTGGGAGTAATGGCAACTAAGGGTCAACTCTACTTTCCCCAAAACTCTTAGAGTCCCCAATCAGAGCCTTGCCATTGGATGCAGTTTTTAGTCATGCCCAGGACTGTGTGAATGAAATAAAAACGATGTGGAGTCACAAAGGTTTGTTTCACTCAATAGGACAGACAGTATCGAAATCTCTCCCTCTCTCCTCTCTCTCCCTCTTTCTCTCACCCTCTCTTTACCACTCTCTCTCTTTTCCCTGTCTTATTTTCTCTCTCTTTCTCTGCCTGCTTCTATTTATGCTTAAACCCACGTGCAAAGAGTAATGACAAAGATGGCACCAACACTCTCTAAATTGACAAACAAATATTGTCCAAACTGGAACTACCAACCCTGGAACAAAGAAGAGAAAGAGGAGATTTACTGGCCGTTTACAGTATTCTAAAAGGAAAAGAAGTCCTTGACAGAGAAGATTGATTAAAGTGGGATAAAAGAAAATAAGAGAGCATGAAAAGAAACTAAAAAAGGATAATTATAGAAGAGATCTGAAAAAGAATAGTTTCACACACAGTGGTAGAGGTCTGGAACAAACTGAATGAGACAACAGTGTTTGCAAAAAACTATACAAGAATTTAAGAACAAACTAGATTCTGAAAGCTACAAAGACGGGTTACTACGAACATAGCTCACTTTCCGTATAATACAACTAGGTAAATACACACTATAAAGCATAATAGTGGCTGTATAGTTACAGGAAAATATGAATGAATGGATACCTTTTGAAAACTGCCGTTTTGCAGCTTTTTCAAGTCTAGCTCCACCGTGTATGGCACCTTCACATCAGTCTATCCTCTTCACTCAATCGCGGGGAATGTACCCATAGACTGAGTTGATGGAGTCTCTCCCTTCAGAGGCGCCCCGCTCCCTTCGTTCGCGGTGACGTGCAGGAGGTCCTTGATTGCATCGTTCCTCACTGTCTTCGTTCTTCTGAGCCACTGGATCCCTCTCGCGGTTCTCGCCTTTGTCCTTCAGCAGTCCAAAAGCTCGTTTTAGCTGGCAGCTCAGCAACACCAGCAGGATCACCAGTACCACAAAAAGGACAGCGAGGATCCATATATAAATAGGTGTGCATGCGGGTCCATGACTCTGCAATCCTGAAAGAAAATAAAAGCATTTATTAAAGAGTGAGAGATGTATATATGTCCATATCCGTGTGTGTATATATATATATATATATATATATATATATATGTGTGTGTGTGTGTGTGTGTGTGTGTGTGTGTGTGTGTGTGTGTGTGTGTGTGTGTGTGTGTGTGTGTGTGTGTGTGTGTGTGTGTGTGTGTGTGTGTGTGTGTGTCTGTGTGTGTGTGTGTGTGTGTTTACCTAGTTGTATTATACGGGAAGGGGAGCGATGCTCGTGGTGACCCGTTTTTGTATCTCGCAAGATCAAGTTTGTTCTAAAAATCTTGTATTGTGTTTGCACACACTATTTCTTCATCCAATTTGTTCCATATATCTATCATTCTATGTGAGAAGCTGTTCTTTTTCAGGTCTCTTCTGTAGTTATCCTTTTTGGGTTTCATTGCATGTCCTCTTGCTTTTCCTCTATCCCACTTTAATAAGTGCTCTCTATCAAGGCATTCTTTTCCTTTCATAATTCTGTAGTTGGTTAGTAGGTCCCCTCGTTCTCTTCTTTGTTCCAGGGTTGGCACTTCCAGTTCGGCCAGTCTTTGTTTATATGTCAGGTTTGAAAGTGTTGGGACCATTTTTGTCGTTGCTCTTTGTATTCTTTCTAATTTTCTTATATTCTTTTTTGTACTGGGTGACCATGTCAGCGCTGCATATTCCAGTTCTGCTCTTATCAGTGTTTGTAATATTTTCTTGATCATTTCCTTATCCAGGTATTTAAAGGCCACCTTTATTGATTTCAACAAATTGTATGTTTTTCCGACTATTTAGTTATATGTTTATCTGGCGACATGTCTTTGGTGATAATTACTCCCAGGCCCCTTTCAGAATTTTATTTCTTTACCACTTTTCCATCAATTTTATACTGTCCTGATATTCTCTTCTTGCTTTTTCCAAATTCAATTATACTGCACCTCTTGATGTTGAATTGTACCTCCCATCTCTTGCTCCACTCTGAGACCTTGTTCAGATCACTCTGCAATGAGTCACGGTCTATTTCGGAGTATATTCTCTTTAATAATTTTGCGTCATCCGCAAAGCAGTTTATGTCATTTACATATATAGCAAAGATTTTCGGAGCTAGTACTGACCCCTGTGGGACGCCACTACTCATTTATTCCCATTTTGAATATATATATATATATATATATATATATATATATATATATATATATGTGTGTGTGTGTGTGTGTGTGTGTGTGTGTGTGTGTGTGTGTGTGTGTGTGTGTGTGTACATAATAACAACTCCAAAGCGGTCCTCTATGCCGCAAGACCCTCCCACAGACCTCTCCAGGGAGAAAGGTTGGACTCTTGTTTGCCATGGCCTTGTGTGGGTCTGCGGGATGTGGGAGTATAGAGGGAGCAATCACTGCCTGTTCTTTCCTGAGCTCCACCAAATCGACTTCTCCCCCTCCCCAACAGCACCAAAAAAAAAAAAAAAAAAAAAAAAAAAAAAAAAAGACTCCTGGAGTCAGACCTACTTATTTGATGGAGGAACAGGAGGGCCAGAAGACGACGGAGGACAACTTTCTCACTGCGGGAATCCTAGCGTAAACGGTGAAGTTGCCTTGACCCATGGTGGGAGTAGGTACTGACCAGGTGATGTTCTTTTGCCGATCTCCACTCCAGACAACACCCTGGAAGAGTCCTCCGGAGTACTCCAGCCGGACCCTCCTAAGGGTTCCAACATTGAAGGGATCTTCGTTCTTTATATATTTTCCGTTCCCCCATGTGCCGTTCTTCTTGAAGTCGAGTATGACTCCATAAAGTGCATTATTGAGATCCTCCAATACAAGGGCGAAGGCTACTATTTCTTCGTCCTTTTCAATGTCGAAAAACATCTTTGCCCATTTTGAAGTCTCAGCATCGAGTCTCTCATGTAAGAACTCAACCTCCATGCTCTTACTGAAAGGTACCCTGGTGGATAGAGCACCACCCTTTACTAAGTTGACGTCAACACCTGGAAAACATAGGGGGATAAAAGGAGGAATCTTTGCAAGTATGATCTACGATAAAGTATATGAGTACACTTCCGGAGAATGCCACTTGCCTTGGCTGCCGAGATAAAAAAAAAATGCATGGCACTCCTTGTGCCACCACTGTTTAGGGCCTCGTTAAGTAAGCACATATATGCATACATTTATATATATATATATATATATATATATATATATATATGTATGCAAGAGGCCGGTAGTTGTACGAATGGTAATCAGGTTAGGAAATACATGCTGAGTCAACAAGTCAAGATTCTACGCCTACTGTTGTTATAAACAAAGATTGGAAGGCGTCGTTCTGTCTATGTAAACACACCGACGGAGGTGACTGCTTTATAATCCCTGATGTAATCTAAACTGTGTTAGCTGCAGACCACCTCCGTGAAGACATACCACTTGCGCAATGACGTCATGTTTTTGCTTCTATGCTTTTGCTTATGCAGCAATAATTCTGGAAGGACTGTAACAGCCTCTCGGATTGGAGGTAAATGGGTATGTAGAGAAATACTATTGGCTTTAAAAGGAAAAGGCACGCCCTTAAGGTGTGTCACTTGTGTTGAAAAGTAAAAAACGATTGGACGAATAAAAAAGTGACGTCTGAACGAAGGCGGTCTGAAGTATTGGAGAGAACCGGTGGAGACTCTCTGCGTGTAGTCCGTTAGTTTAACAAGCAAGAAATTCACCACCCTTTTATTAACCCAAAGGTCGAGAGAACTAGGCATGGGGCCTAATGAAATTGGAAACTAGTGAGACTAAAGGAAATACAAGGCATAGGGCCTGCTGCATAAGAAGAACTTGAACATTTAGTATAACTTACGTAACGAAGGCAAGGGGCCTCGAGACGAGTGGAATTACAAGTCAAATATAAGTATAATGGTTAAGGACCGACAGTGGTGTTGACAGTGGTGACAAGGGTGGTGAAATATATATATATATATATATATATATATATGTATATTTATACATATATATATGTATATATATATATATATATATATATATATATATATATATATGTATGTTGATAAGTATTTTAGACAAATTATTTGGATGATGGAGAACATAAACACAGGGGAAGGCTCGGAACCCTAAACACTCTAACGTTTCGTTCGCGTAGAACTTCTTCAGAGAGTGTATGTAGAACTGCAATTGAAGTTTATGTACTAAATCTAATTATCTTTTCGGACACTTGGGAAAGGTCGTTTTTCTGGCGTGCTTTAGAATTAAAATACTAGTTTCTTTAGCTAAATTGATAAACCCTCCTCGATGATTCGATGAATTATTAGTTGAAATATATGCTGATTCAACAATTCTTCTAGTGAATTTATCAAAACCTTTATGTAGCACTTCAGCTTCTCTCCAGTTTGGTAAATGATCGAATTTTTCCGCATGAACTACTAAAGAATTAGATGTCCTATGTGCTTTCATGCCGTTTTTATGTTCATAAATTCTTTTTTCTAATCCTCTTGACGATTCGCCAAAATAAGCCATTGAGCAACTATTGCACGGGATTTTGTATACGACGCTGTTTTCGGAATTGGTTCTCTTTTCAGAAGTCATTATTAAATCACCTATCCTCTTGTTAATTATTTTAGCTATGTTCATACCTGATTTTGTTAAATATTTGTCTATTATTGGTGACGTTTCTGAGCCAGGTACTGATATAAAATTTGTATTATTTTTATTTTTATCATTTCTCTCTTTCTTTCCGCGATTGTAAATATTTATTGCTTTTCTTTTTGTTCTTTTCAACATTCCCTCTGGATATCCAAGTTTGTCAAAGGTTTTCATAATATAATCAAATTCGCCTTCTAGGTATTCATTACTACAGATTCGTAGTGCCCTGAGAAAAAATCCTATTACTATACCACTCTTTGTCCTATCATCATGTGCGGAGAAGTAATGTACTAAATCCTCTTTGTTTGTTTCCTTTCTGTATACTGAGAAAGTTACAGTTTTTTCCACTCGTCGTATTAACGTATTTAGGAAGAGCAATTGTCCGTTTTGTTCCTCTTCTACGGTGAACTGACGTATATATATATATCATCCCGGTCTCGTTGTACCCCCACACTCGCCGACCGCCAGTTGTGCGGACGTTTGAGCCCAGGACATAAACTCCTTACGAGAATTTGTTGTTTTCTCGGTGGCAATGTGTACCGCCTCCAAAGGTTTCCTTTTCTTTTTCTTTTTTCATTTTCCTATGTAGAACGTGGGCTTCCTTCCAGTTTGGCAAATGATTTTCTTCATCGATATGAACCACTAGGGAATTTGATGTTCTGTGATGTTTCACATCCCTCTTGTGTTCTTCTAATCGCGGCATGGACAGATACATAGATATATGGGGCACAGCCACGTGGGCGTCACTGAATACTAGGCTACATAGGCTGCACCGAAGATACTACATAAAGTGGCATCCCAGACCTATCTCACCGGAGACTGCGCGGAAAAGGGGTGAACCACCACTAAGGGCTAATGCAAACCTGGGTGAGGATAAGGGTTGGGCCTGGAAGATTCCCGAACTCCACCAAATCGACCCCCCCCCCTCTCCCCAACAGAAAAAAAAGAAGAAAAAAAAAACGACTCCTGGAGTCGGACCTACTCACCTGGTGGAGGAACAGGAGAGCAAGTTCTGGGCCAGAAGACAACGGAGGACAACTTTCTCACTGCGGGAATCTTAGCGTAAACGGTGAGGTTGCCTTGACCCATGGTGGGAGCACCTTCTGACCAGGTGATGTTCTTTTGCCGATCTCCACTCCAGACAACACCCTGGAAGAGTCCTCCGGAGTACTCCAGCCGGACTCTCCTAAGGGTTCCAACATTGAAGGGATCTTCGTTCGTAATATATGTTGGCTTCCCCCATGTGCCGTTCTTCTTGAAGTTGAGTAGGACTTCTTTAAGTGCATTATTGAGATCCTCCTCTACTTTGGCTAAGGCGACTTCTTTTCCCTCCTCTTCAATGAGGAAACTCATCTGTGCCAATTTTGAAGTCTCAGCATGTAAGAACTCAACCTCCATGCTCTTAGGGAAAGGTACCATGGTGGATGAAGCACCACCCCTTACTAAGTTGACGTCAACACCTGGAAGACAGAGGGGCATAAAAGGAGGATTGGCAATCTGGAATCTTTGCAAGTATGATCTGCAATAAAGTATAACAAGTTTCGCAGTGTCTTGGTTCTGTGATTATGTCGGCACAATTCAGGGTTTGAATCCCTTGATAGAGCTTAAAATAAGTATATACATACATATGCAAAATAACCACAGGAGAAGGGAAACTTATAGACAGTAAGTATTTTCGTATATTACATCCCCGGACTAAATGAAAGAGATACAGAGTTGTGCATACTTATTCCCCAGACGTCCCTTCTTCCCCACAAATGACATACTAAGACTAACAAGAAAAATACTATCTGTATACATAATAGGAGACATGAACGACAAACACCCTACATTAGGACACAGCAGCACAAACATCATAGGAAGACAAATAGCACAATTAATTCAAGGAGGACACTTAAGACCTTTAGAGCCAGACTTTCCTACCTTCATTACACTCTACGGACAAGGAACACCAGACATAATTCTAACAAACAGACACCACTACTTAAACTACAGAATCACACCAGGGCAAATAACTACCTCAGATCACATCCCAATAAATTTAACGTTAGCAACAAAACCAATAACAATACCTACACCAGAAAGATACTCATTCCACAAGGCAGACTGGACAGGATTCCAAACCACATTAAACATGGAAAGAACAAAATATGACAAAGACAAAGAACAACACGCACCAAACAATGCATTGATGACAAACTCAACACATGGTACAATATGATACATCAAGCCATGGATAAACACATTCCCAAAACGAAACATAAAATTCTACCACACCCAAGATAATCAGATACATTGAAACTACTATAATGGCAATATCAGCAATTACAAACATAAGCACACAATAACAGCACAGGGACACCACAAGCAAAACAAGCACTACGCGACATACAAAACCAACTATTAGAAGAAAACAGACAACAATACGACGAACACTGGAACAATGAAATACGAAAATTAAACTTACATTACAATGACACCAAATACTTTTGGACACAGATAAAAAGACTGACAGGAACATCTACTAACACCACCCCTTACATCATACACAATAACAGCAAGATACACACAGACAAAGGCAAAGAACACATATTCAGACAGCACATGAAAAACATATTTAGGATCACACCAGCAGAAAATGCAACATTTGACATGGAACACGAAAGAACAATCACAGCACAAGCACAAGACATACAAGAAGACATTACCCCTATCAACTTAGCTGACATGAGACGACTAACCCAGACAACACACTCACAAAACCTTTTACACTAACTGATATAAAAGAAAAAAAATCAAAGACAAAACACCCGGACACTCACAAACAAACAAAATAACAATAATATTCCAGACTACAATTACTCACACAAATCTTCAATGAAACATTCAGCATGGGGTACTTCCCCGACACATTATCATTCATACCCTATACTACACTATACTACACTATACTACAGTACACTATACTATACTACACTATGCTACACTACACTATACTACACTACACTATACTACACTATACTATACTACACTATACTACACTACACTACACTATACTACACTACACTATACTACACTATACTACACTATACTATACTACACTATCATTCATACCCAAACACGGAACAAAAACTCACAGACATAAACAACTACAGACCAATATCACTACTTGAAGTCCCAGGAAAAATACTAGAAAAACTCATACTACAAAGACTACTCAAACACTTATATAACAACAACCTAATAAACGAAAATCAACACGGATTCACAAGAACAAGAGGAGCACACACACAGCCATAGCCACACTTTACGAAACAATAGCCATAAGCCAACGACACAAACACGAATATAACATAATATCACGAGACATAACAAAAGCATTTGACAAAATACGGTACACTGGACTTATACATAAAATACACCAAACACACCTCCCAGATATACTAACAAGAATAATTTGCAATTACCTCGACAGCAGACAAGCACAAATACGAATACACCATTATACAGGACGACCCTTCAACATACACAGTGGAGTTCCCCAAGGAAGCATCCTTTCACCTACCCTATTCAACCTCTACACACATGACACCCCCAAGCCAACACACGGAGTCACACACATACAATTTGCAGATGACCTAATCACATACCCAAACAAAAAAGTAAAAACATGTTAGGACAAAAAAAAAAAAACAATAAACACATATGAACAACAATGGAAAATACAAACAAGCACAACAGTTTCAATTACTAAACATATGAACACACAAACCAGCAGAAATATGGACAGGAGACACGCAAATACACACAAAAAAAAAGAAACATAAGAATACTAGGTCTAACACTTGGAAACAGTGGTCTACAAACACACAAACTACAGAAAACAACAAACAGAAGAAACACTAAAGACACTAAGACGATTCAGAAACCTAGACACCAAACTACTATTTTTAAGACTATACAAAGTACTCGTGAGACCTCAACTGCAATACATACCAATAACAACTATCACATTAAAACAAAACCAACTTCAAAACTACAAGCAGAATATAACAAAGCACTTAGATTCGCCAATCACTCTATACCCTCATACCTTAACACAATAGAAGAACTACACATACAACACAAACTCGAACCCCTTAACACAAGACCCTACACACTAGCATACAGAATATGGAACAGACTAACAATATTAAATCCAGAATTAGTATAACATAGACACAGAAAACAGACATGACCACAACTGGTGGCCTAGAGTGTCCCCAATCATCAACGGACCCCCACCTGAACCTAAATACATACAATAAAACACAGATACACCTTTCTATCACCAAATCGTTGTTCAACTAACTTTACTAACACTATTACTATAATTATTATTGTTATTTAAAAATGATAGCACGTGCGAAAAAATAAAATCGCACGTGATATCATAAAAAGAAAAACCAATGAGTATGACAAAATAGAAATCACTACCTTCCCCTAACAATAAACTGCAACAAGCACCACCAGTCGTCATACAAATGTAAGGAAAAAAGTCATACTTATTGAAAAAAAAATACGACATATAGAAATCAAGACTCTCCCCCTTCACCAATGAACACAGAACCTACCCCATAGATGTCAAAACCTAAAATTGGAACAAACAGTCGTATACATTTATTTAAAAAAAAAAAACAGCTAACTAGCAATTTAACTACAAGAAGAAGACGGGCCGAACCTCCAGTTACCTACAAACATAAAACTAACTACGTAGATGAAGCTCCACGTCAACGGCAGACACATTTATAATCATCCAAATATAATGACTAAAACAGCAAGTGGGTCTGCCCCACACCTATTATCATAACTTCAACTTCCTTCCATTTCATTCTTTCTCTACACTAGCCCGCTCCCCTTCTCACTCCCCCCTATCATGCCCTGTAGTAGTAGTAGTAGTAGTAGTAGTAGTAGTAGTAGTAGTAGTAGTAGTAGTAGTAGTAGTAGTAGTAGTAGATGTACGAAGTAGTAGTAGATGTACGAAGAGCGCATACAGAATGTAGACCAGGGCTCATTCACTCCTATAACCTTTACGACTTCAGGTGGGATTGGTCCTAGAGCAAAGGCATTCTACGCTCGGCTGGCTGAGGTAATGGCTGAAAAGAAACAACAACCAAAATGCAGCATTGTCTCATAGATGAGATTAGACTATCATTCTCACTCCTAAGATCAGCCCTCTTATGCCTGAGAGGTACCAGGTCCCCACCGCCCAAATCAACACATATACAAAACCTGGATTTTGAGCAGACGGTGGTTGACAGTAGGATAAATGAACTTTTGTACTAGGCATTATGAAAAAATAAATAAATAAATAGACAAATAAAAGGGTCGTCGACCACAGTCATTGGCGGGAGAGGGGCCAATGAACTGTGTCTGTGGAAGACAGACCCTGCTGCTTCCACCACACAGTTCCAATATGATGGAGGTCGTATAAAAAAAAGTAGTAGTAGTAGTAGTAGTAGTAGTAGTAGTAGTAGTAGTAGTAGTAGTAGTAGTAGTAGTAGTAGTAGTAGTAGTAGTCTACGGGTTAATGTTAGAAAACAAAAATCCAATCTTACAGCGAAGTTCAGCGAAGCAAAAGAATCCACCGAGCCCCAAGCCCAGCACCAAGACTGTTGCTGCAGTGGAAAGGCTTGCCATCTGGGCGCTCGTGGGCGATGGGTGAGTCCTGGGTCCTGCTGTGGGTGCTGTGGGCTCCTCCTGGGCTGTTCTGGAAAGTCGGGCGAAGGGTATTGTAACCTTCTCATGAAGGGCACGTCTTTGCCTCTCGAGTATGGCACTGCAACTGGTTCGGATTTCTCCACTTTTCCCCTCCAGGCGTGTAAATGTCGGGTAGAATCCGGTGGGTCCTGTGGTGCTCTTGTTTGCTCCTTCCCTCTGGCTCGCTAGATTGCGACGTTTGGTCATTTCGGGGGAACCCAAAATCACAACCAGGTCGTCCCCGTACCCTCCTCCTCCTCCTCCACATCCGACAGATGAATGATACCGAACGGCGGCCCCAAGTCACCCGGACACGGTTCCCTCTTGCAGGAAACGCGCAGTCCCCAAGAGTCCGGCCACGATCCCAGTTGAGCCCTCAAGTCAGTGAAGAGCTTTAGAGGAACCGTCTGGAGTAGGTGGAGGCGGGTGTAGCTTGACTTTGGTTGTGCGGTTCCATCTCAGTGGTTCTTAATCTGTGGTTCAGTGGCTCCTTGTGGGCCACCGTAGTTCGCAAATAGGGCCACAGATCAAAAGCTAGTGATAGTTAGTGGATGCATTAGAGGTTCTATCCACTAGTGAATAGACAGGAGTGTCAAGATGCTTGTGCTGTAATCAGCGACGTGACGTCATATCGGCTTCCGTTCTGATGACAGCAAACAGCGAAGAGGGAGAACTTATTGTTGAAATAAGTGACTAAATTGATCCTTTATATTAACATTTGTATTAATGTGGTGAACCTTGTTCCTGAAATTGTGTTTGCTTTTCTGGTATATAAAGAAACAAATTCTAGTGTTTTGACAAATTAATCGGTGTTTGTGATTGGGCGTAAGATACTTTGTGTGTGCGTCCGAATATTTCAAAGACACCAAGCGTACAACATGGCAGAAGCAGAGTGCGACCATATTATGCAAAATGAGTACCTTTGAAAATAACGTACGTTATGTAATGTCACAAGCATTACGTCCTCAAATCTGTGAAATGTCACAAATGTAAACATTATGCACGTGCAGACTGCACGGGCCTCCCAGTTTACGCAGTTGTAAATTCATTACAAAATGCCAGTACACGTGCGTTCGAACGAAGATAAACGGAGTAGTTGAGGGACCAGCAGCTTGTTGTGGCACCTTTGCTGACAGGAAAAGGAAAAAGGCGAGGCGAGGTCCGGGAACGATAGTGGCGTCCAGACAACGGTTGTTTTGAAGCCCAAGTTTCGTAACAGGTACAGAATTCACGGCAGAGGTCCCGTGAATACAACGAATCCCCATATGCCCACCCTGGACCTGAGAGTAACGGGGAGCGTCTGTAAGCGAATATACGTGGAGGGGCAGACGTCGTTTCGCCTCCCGGCGAGCCTGACACTGTCGACCGAACGACAGCGGCTGCTTGACGCGCGTTACCTGCATGCACTTCAGTCACAACATCAGCAAAGCACAACGAATGACTCGGTGACTGTACCAAGCCCAACAAAAGCAGCAATGGAGAGTACCACACCATGTAAATGTCGAGAAGATCGCTGTGGCAGAGAGCACCCCCCCCCTCCCGTCCCTTCCTTCAGGGGCCTATGCATCGGGTGGGACAATCAACAGCGCCCTCAGCTCCAGCGTGCCTTTGCTTAGTATGGAGTGCCTCCTGCCGTATAAACTTGGAGGACAACTCGATCTCTTATCAGAAGTGGCCCATGACGACAGAGCCATAGCTGTTCAATGTGTACATGGATGGGGAGGTGGAGGGGGTAATGAGCAGGGGACTGGAGGTTGTTAAAGAAAATGGAGAGAAATGGGAGATGAGCCAGTTGTTCTTTACTGACAACACTGCACTTGTGGTAGGGTCAGAGTTGGAATTAAAGGAATTAGTAACTGAGTTTGGAAAGGTATGCAATAGGAGAAAGTTGAGTTGGAAACAAGTCTAAAAGGAGAGACTGGAGGAAGTGGATAGCTTTAGGTATCTGGGGTCACGTGTGGCAGGCAAGGGAGGAGTGGAGGTAAATTGTAGATTGAGAAAAGCAAGTAAAGGCCTTGGGGGATTAAAAAGTGTTATGGGAAATAGGCAACTGGGAAGGGATACAAAAAGATTGTATGAAGAGTTTACAAAGGACTACAAAGGCGGAGCATACCGACAGGAGACCTTTTGGTCCATATCTAGGTCGAATTCGAAAAAATACATAATAATAATGAATTAATAAATGAAAACTATAATAATGTAAATAACAAATAAAATACATAAATAAATGCATAGGTATAGTTAGATAATAAACAAACAGGTAAATAATAAATAATAATAAATTGACATATAACTAATAATAAATTGAAATCAAACAGACAAATGATAACAAAACAAAAACAGTATGACTTTTTTCCTTACATTTGTATGACGACTAGTGGTGCTTGTTGCAGTTTATTGTTAGGGGAAGGTAGTGATTTCTATTTTGTCATACTCATTGGTTTTTCTTTTTATGATATCACGTGCGATTTTTTTTCGCACGTGCTATCATTTTTAAATAACAATAATAATTATAGTAATAGTGTTGGTAGAGTTAGTAGAACAACGATGGAGTGATAGAAAGGTGTATCTGTGTTTTATTGTATGTATTTAGGTTTAGGTGGGGGTCCGTTGATGATTGGGGACACTCTAGGCCACCAGTTGTGGTCATGTCCGTTTTCTGTGTCTATGTTATACTAATTCTGGATTTAATATTGTTAGTCTGTTCCATGTTCTGTATGCTAGTCTGTAGAGTCTTGTGTTAAGGGGTTCGAGTTTGTGTTGTATGTGTAGTTCTTCTATTGTGTTAAGGTATGCGGGTATAGAGTGAGTGGCGAATCTAAGTGCTTTGTTTTATTCTGCTTGTAGTTTTGTTTTAATGTGATAGTTGTTATTGGTATGTATTCCAGTTGAGGTCTCACGAGTACTTTGTATAGTCTTGATAGTAGTTTGGTGTCTAGGTTTCTGAATCGTCTTAGTGTCTTTAGTGTTTCTTCTGTTTGTTGTTTTCTGTAGTTTCTGTGTCTTTGTAGACCTCTGTTTCCAAGTGTTAGTCCTAGTGTTTTTATGGTTCTTTTTTTTGTGTATTTGTGTGTCTCCTATCCATATTTCTGCTGGTTTGTGTGTTGATATGTTTAGTAATTGAAACTGTTGTGTTTGTTTGTATTTTCCATTATTGTTCATTTATGTTTATTGTTTCTATCGTTCTGGTTTTTTTTTCTAACAAGTCCTAACTTTTTTTTGTCCTAACATGTCCTAACTTTTTTTTTGGGGGGGGGGGGGGTATGTGATTACTTGTGTTAGGTCATCTGCAAATTGTATGTGTGTGACTCCGTGTGTTGGCTTGGGGGTGTCATGTGTGTAGAGGTTGAATAGGGTTGGTGAAAGGATGCTTCCTTGGGGAACTCCACTGTGTATGTTGAAGGGTCGTCCTGTATAATGGTGTATTCATATTTGTGGTTGTCTGCTGTCGAGGTAATTGCAAATTATTCTTGTTAGTATATCTGGGAGGTGTGTTTGGTGTATCTTATATATAAGTCCAGTGTACTGTATTTGTCAAATGCTTTTGTTATGTCTCGTGATATTATGTTATATTCGTGTTTGTGTCGTTGGCTTATGGCTATTGTTTCGTAAAGTGTGGCTATGGCTGTGTGTGTGCTCCTCTTGTTCTTGTGAATCCGTGTTGATTTTTGTTTATTAGGTTGTTATATAAGTGTTTGAGTAGTCTTTGTAGTATGAGTTTTTCTAGTATTTTTCCTGGGACTTCAAGTAGTGATATCGGTCTGTAGTTGTTTATGTCTGTGAGTTTTTGTTCTGTGTTTGGGTAAGAATGGTAGTGTAGTATAGTATAGTGTAGTATAGTGTAGTGTAGAATAGTGTAGTGTAGTGTAGTATAGTGTAGTGTAGTATAGTGTAGTGTAGTATATTGTAGTGTAGTATAGTGTAGTATAGTATAGTGTAGTATAGGGTATGAATGATAATGTGTCGGGGAAGTAGTGATATTCAAGTAGTGATATTGGTCTGTAGTTGTTTATGTCTGTGAGTTTTTGTTCCGTGTTTGGGTATGAATGATAGTGTAGTATAGTATAGTGTAGTATAGTGTAGTATAGTGTAGTGTAGTATAGTGTAGTGTAGTATAGTGTAGTATAGTGTAGTGTAGTATAGTGTAGTGTAGTGTAGTATAGTGTAGTGTAGTATAGTGTAGTATAGTATAGTGTAATATAGTGTATGAATGATAATGTGTCGGGGAAGTATCCCATGCTGAATGTTTCATTGAAGATTTGTGTGAGTAATTGTAGTCTGGAATATTATTGTTATTTTGTTTGTTTGTGAGTGTCCGGGTGTTTTGTCTTTGATTTTTATTTTATTTTATATCAGTTAGTGTAAAATATTTTGTGAGTGTGTTGTCTGGGTTAGTCGTCTCATGTCAGCTAAGTTGATAGGGGTAATGTCTTCTTGTATGTCTTGTGCTTGTGCTGTGATTGTTTTTTCGTGTTCCATGTTAAATGTTGCATTTTCTGCTGGTGTGATCCTAAATATGTTTTTCAAGTGCTGCCTGAATATGTGTTCTTTGCCTTTGTCTGTGTGTATCTTGCGGTTATTGTGTATGATGTAAGGGGTGGTGTTAGTAGGTGTTCCTGTCAGTCTTTTTATGTGTCCAAAACTATTTGGTGTCATTGTAATGTGGGTTTAATTTTCGTATTTCATTGTTCCAGTGTTCGTCGTATAGTTGTCTGTTTTCTTCTAATAGTTGGTTTTGTATGTCGCGTAGTGCTTGTTTTGCTTGTGGTGTCCCTGTGCCGTAATTGTGTGCTTGTGTTTGTAATTGCTGATATTGCCATTGTAGTAGTTTCAATGTATCTGATTGTCTTGGGTGTGGTAGAATTTTATGTTTCATTTTGGGAATGTGTTTATCCATGGCTTGACGTATCATATTGTACCATGTGTTGAGTTTGTCATCAATGTAGTTTGTTGCGTGTTGTTCTTTGTCTTTGTCATATTTTGTTCTTTCCATGTTTAATGTGGTTTGGAATCCTGTCCAGTCTGCGTTGTGGAATGAGTATCTTTCTGGTGTAGGTATTGTTATTGGTTTTGTTGCCAACGTTAAATTTATTGGGATGTGATCTGAGGTAGTTATTTGTCCTGGTGTGATTGTGTAGTTTAAGTGGTGGTGTCTGTTTGTTAGAATTATGTCTGCTGTTCCTTGTCCGTTGAGTGTAATGAAGGTAGGAAAGTCTGGCTCTAAAGGTCTTAAGTGTCCTCCTTGAATTAATTGTGCTATTTTTCTTCCTATGATGTTTGTGCTGCTGTGTCCTAATGTAGGGTGTTTGTCGTTCATGTCTCCTATTATGTATACAGATAGTATTTTTCTTGTTAGTCTTAGTATGTCATTTGTGGGGAAGAAGGGACGTCTGGGGAATAAGTATACACAGCTCTGTATCTCTTTCATTTAGTCCGGGGATGTAATATACGAAAATACTTACTGTCTATAAGTTTCCCTTCTCCTGTGGTTATTTTGCATATATATTTATATATCTATTTTAAGCTCTATCAAGGGATTCAAACCCTAAATTGTGCCAACATAATCACAGAACCAAGACACTGCGAAACTTGTTATACTTTATTGCAGATCATACTTGCAAAGATTTCAGATTGCCAATCCTCCTTTTATGCCCCTCTGTTTTCCAGGTGTTGACGTCAACTTAGTAAGGGGTGGTGCTCCATCCACCATGGTACCTTTCCCTAAGAGCATGGAGGTTGAGTTCTTACATGTGAGACTTAATGCTGAGACTTCAAATTTGGCACAGATGAGTTTCCTCATTGAAGAGGAGGGAAAAGAAGTCGCCTTAGCCAAAGTAGAGGAGGATCTTAATAATGCACTTAAAGAAGTCCTACTCAACTTCAAGAAGAACGGCACATGGGGGAAGCCAACATATATTACGAACGAAGATCCCTTCAATGTTGGAACCTTTAGGAGGGTCCGGCTGGAGTACTCCGGAGGACTCTTCCATGGTGATGTCTGCAGTGGAGATTGGCAAAAGAACATCACCTGGTCAGAAGGTGCTCCCACCATGGGTCAAGGCAACCTCACCGTTTACGCTTGGATTTCCAAAGAGAGAAAGTACTCCTCCGTCGTCTTCTGGCCCAGAACTTGCTCTCCTCTTCCTCCACCAAGTAAGTAGGTCCGACTCCAGGAGCCGTTTTTTTTTCTGTTGGGGAGAGGGGGGGGGTCGATTTGGAGGAGCTCGGGAATCTTCCAGGCCCAACCCTTATCCTCACCCAGGTTTGCATTATCCCTTAGTGGTGTTTCACCCCTTTTCCGCGCAGTCTCCGGTGAGATAGGTCTGGGATGCCACTTTATGTAGTATCTTCGGTGCAGCCTATGTAGCCTAGTATTCAGTGACGCCCACGTGGCTGTGCCCCATATATCTATGTATCTGTCCATGCCGCGATTAGAAGAACACAAGAGGGATGTGAAACATCACAGAACATCAAATGCCCTAGTGGTTCATATCGATGAAGAAAATCATTTGCCAAACTGGAAGGAAGCCCACGTTCTACATAGGAAAATGAAAAAAGAAAAAGAAAAGGAAACCTTTGGAGGCGGTACACATTGCCACCGAGAAAACAACAAATTCTCGTAAGGGGTTTATGTCCTGGGCTCAAACGTCCGCACAACTGGCGGTCGGCGAGTGTGGGGGGACAACGAGACCGGGATGATATATATATATATATACATATATATATATATATATATATATATATATATATATATATATGTCTGTATATATATATAAATGTATGCATATATGGGCTTACTTAACGAGGCCCTAAACAGTGGTGGCACAAGGGGTGCCATGCATTTTTTATATCTCGGCAGCCAAGGCAAGTGGAATTCTCCGGAAGTGTACTCATATACTCTATCGTAGATCATACTTGCAAAGATTCCATATTGGCAGTCCATCTTTTATGCCCCTCTGTTTTCCAGGTGTTGACGTCAACTTAGTAAAGGGTGGTGCTCTATCCACCAGGGTACCTTTCAATAGGAGCATGGTGGTTGAGTTCTTACATGAGAGACTCGATGCTGAGACTTCAAAATGGGCAAAGATGTTTTTCGACATTGAAAAGGACGAAGAAATAGTAGCCTTCGCCCTTGTATTGGAGAATCTCAATAATGCACTTTATGGAGTCATACTCGACTTCAAGAAGAACGGCACATGCGGGAACGGAAAATATATAAAGAACGAAGATCCCTTCAATGTTGGAACCCTTAGGAGGGTCCGGCTGGAGTACTCCGGAGGACTCTTCCAGGGTGTTGTCTGGAGTGGAGATCGGCAAAAGAACATCACCTGGTCAGTACCTACTCCCACCATGGGTCAAGGCAACTTCACCGTTTACGCTAGGATTCCCACAGTGAGAAAAATGTCCTCCGTTGTCTTCTGACCCAGAACTTGCTCTCCTGTTCTTCCATCAAATAAGTAGGTCCGACTCCATGAGCCTTTTTTTTTTTTTTTTTTTTTTTTTTTTTTTTTTTTTTTTTTTTTTTTTTTTTTTTTTTTTTTTTTTTTTTTTTTTTTTTTATTTGCTGTTGGGGAGGGGGAGAATTCGATTTGGTGGAGCTCGGGAATCTTCCCGGCCCAACCCTTATCCTCACCCAGGGCTGCATTAGCCCTTTGTGGTGGTTCACCCCTTTTCCGCGCAGTCTCCGGTGAGATAGGTCTGGGATGCCAACTTATGTAGTATCTTCGGTGTAGCCTATGTAGCCTTGTATTCAGTGACGCCCACGTGGCTGTGCTCCTGTGTATCCATGATGTGTTGCTTTTTTTCGCCACAAGGGATGTACCAATCTACAGCGGGCTTTGTCATTTTGAATGCTGAACTTTGTGTTGTCTTTCGTACAAAACCTATTCAATACAGGTGATTCAGGAGAGATCTTTATCTCTTATTTGACACAGCTGTTATAATCATAAGATACTCAAACAAGTACACCCTCGTAACGCGACCCACGATAGGTGCCTGAAATATGTATACGTCCCATATATACGTGAGCATACACCCAGTCATATGACCCACTTACATCCTCACCCAACCACCCCAACCTCACACTATTTCCTGTCTCGAGATTGCTGAGCTAAACATCACGAGGTCCAATGTAACACACATCTCGCTGACCCAAGCAATCTCTAGCATCGCGACAGCCAGGCAACACACACACACACACGAACGCACACTTATAAGTGCAGTCGACCACCAACTCATAACATTACAGAACAACCCAATAACAACGAGCTTTTCCCCCTTGGAAATATTATATAATAAATAAATGGGATGTAATTAGTAATTAAGTATGAGAATATTGGTTGTGGGAGGCCGAATACTCCCATCGAAAACACTGTAAGTACAATTGCTAGCACCTGGTAATTTTGCATATCTAGCGTTTCCGCCGAACGAAACTGAGACGCACCGGGGAGGACCAGAGTTGGTTCGATGACAGGTATTGTGCAAAGGGCTAGTGATACAGACAATTAACTGTATAAAATAGAAAAGACATGTAGTCAATTTCAGTGTATTGTGAAACAAGTGAATCCTTTGAATAAAGGAAAGGAACTTACTACGAGTTTGGAGTAACCATCCCGACTTCCGTAAAATGTATCCTTTCAGCACCAGTTGAGGATACAAATATTTGCATATGTTGATCTACCAGGATTGACGTCAGAGGGAATTATCTCCCCACCACTGATCTTCACAGTCCGAGGGGTGGCGTTCAGTTTTCGAGTTGATGTCAGGATTTCTCTGTTACCTCTAATTTACGTCAGCTTTTGTTTCACGTGTAGAGAAATAACAGGCAGTGATTGCTCCCTCTATACTCCTACATCCCGCAGACCCACACATGGGTATGGCAAACAAGAGTCCAACCTTTCTCCCTGGAGAGGTCTGTGGAAGGGTGTTGCGGCATAGAGGACTGCTTTGGAGTTGTTATTATGCATACGCACGGGAACACACACACACACACACACACACACACACACACACACACACACTCGGTGGTACAGTTGGTAGAGCGCTGGAATGGGAAGCAGAAATGCTCCTAATACCCAGTTCGAATCCTGCCCAGGGCCGAAATTATTTCGGTATCGCTGTGCCTCGGGTCGTACTCTGACTCTCGTGGGGGTGTGTGTGTGCAAGGTCATAGCATTACCCATAGATCGGACCTACGAGCTCTGAGCTCTCTTCCAGGAGGGAAATAGCTGTCGATCACGAGTCCAACACGTGATCCAAAGACCAAGTGAATACACACACACACACACACACACACACACACACACACACACACACACACACACACACACACACACACACAAATATTCAAAATGGGAAGAAATGAGTAGTGGCGTCCCACAGGGGTCAGTACTAGCTCCGATAATGTTTGCTATATATGTAAATGACATGGACGAAGGCATTGAAAGTTACATGAACTGCTTTGCGGATGACGCAAAATTATTAAAGAGAATATACTCCGAAATAGACCGTGACTCATTGCAGAGTGATCTGAACAAGGTCTCAGAGTGGAGCAAGAGATGGGAGGTAGAATTCAACATCAAGAAGTGCAGTATAATTGAATTTGGAAAAAGCAAGAAGAGAATATCAAGACAGTATAAGATTGTTGGAAAAGTGGCAAAGAAAGTAAATTCTGAAATGGACCTAGGAGTAATCATCACCAAAGACATGTCGCCAGATAAACATATAAATAAAATAGTCGGAGAAACATACAATTTGTTGAAATCAATAAAGGTGGCCTTTAAATACCTGGATAAGGAAATGATCAAGAAAATATTATAAACACTGATATGGCCAAAACTGGAATATGCAGCGCTGACATGGTCACCCAGTACAAAAAAGAATATAAGAAAATTAGAAAGAATACAAAGAGCAACGTCAAAGATGGTCCCAAAGACTGGCCGAACTGGAAGTGCCAACCCTGGAACAAGGAAGAGAACGAGGGGACCTACTAACCAACTACAGAATTATGAAAGGAAAAGAATGCCTTGATAGAGAGCACTTATTAAAGTGGGATAGGGGAAAAGCAAGAGGACATGCAATGAAACCCAAAAAGGATAACTACAGAAGAAACCTTAAAAAGAACAGCTTCCCACATAAAATGATAGATATATGGAACAAATTGGATGAAGAAATAGTGTGTGCAAACACAATACAAGAATTTAAGAACAAACTTGATCTTGCGAGATACAAAAACGGGTCATCACAAGCATCGCTCCCCTTCCCGTATAATACAACTAGGTAAACACACACACACACACACACACACACACACACACACACACACACACACACACACACACACACACACACACACACACACACACACACACACACACACACACACACACACACACACGGATACGGACATATATACATCTCTCACTCTTTAACAAGTGCTTTTATTTTCTTTCACTATCGCAGAGTCATGGACCCTCCGCATGCACACCTCTTTATATATGGATCCTCGCTGTCCTTGTTGTGGTGCTGGTGATCCTGCTGGTGTTGCTGAGCTGCCACCTAAAACGAGCTTTTGGACTGCTGAAGGACAAGGGCGAGCACCGCGAGAGGGATGAAGGCAGTGAGGAACGATGCAATCAAGGACCTCCTGCATGTCACCGCGAACGAAGGGAGCGGGGCGCCTCTGAAGGGAGAGACTCCATCAATTCTGTCTATGGGTACATTCCCTGCGATTAAGTGAAGAAGACAGACTGATGTGAAGTTGCCATACGTGGTGGAGCTAGGCTTGAAAAGGCTGCAAAACGAGAGTTTTCAAAATGTACCCATTCATTCATATTTTCCTGTAACTATACAGCCACTATTATGCTTTATAGTGTGTATTTACCTAGTTGTATTATACGGGAAGTGAGCTATGCTCGTAGTGACCCGTCTTTGTAGCTTTCAGCATTTAGTTTGTTCTTAAGTTCTTGTATAGTTTTTTACAAACACTGTTGTCTCATTCAGTTTGTTCCAGACCTCTACCACTGTGTGGGAAATTATTCTTTTTCAGATCTCTTCTATAACTATCCTTTTTTAATTTCTTTTCATGCCCTCTTATTTTCTTTTATCACACTTTAATCAATCTTCTCTGTCAAGGACTTCCATCCCTTTTATAATTCTGTAAACGGCCAGTAGATCTCCTCTTTCTCTTCTTTGTTCCAGGGTTGGTAGTTCCAATTTTGACACTATTTGTATGTCAATTTAGAGTGTTGGTGTCATCTTTGTTATTACTCTTTGCACGTGGGTTTAAGCATAAATAGAAGCAGGCAGAGAAAGAGAGAGAAAGTGAGACAGGGAAAAGAGAGAGTAGTAAAGAGAGGGTGAGAGAAAGAGGGAGAGAGAGGAGAGAGAGAGATTTCGATACTGTCTGGCCTATTGAGTGAAACAAACCTTTGTGACTCCACATCGTTTTTATTTCGTTCACACTGTCCTGGGTATGACTAAGAACTGCATCCAGTGGGAAGGCTCTGATTGGGGACTTTCAGAGTTTTGGGGAAAGTAGAGTTGCCCCTTAGTTGCCATTACTCCCAGGTCCACTCACTCTGACCCGGAGTGGTGGTACCTGCTAAGGGTCCCTGCTGCCTTGGAGGGAAGCCTCTTTAGGACAAGCCTAGGAGAAGGAAAACTCCGACATAAAACCTAGCTGATGGGTCCTGGTCACCTGTTGCACCTGGCCCCATATGTCACATGTTACAGTCGTCGTACCTGTGACACTGATGAGGTTTAGGAAAAAAGAGAACCACCGGGCCTGCACAACCCCAGTGCTACTATACAACTGTACATGATTTCTACCCTTCTGCAACACATTCACTGCAGAAGACAGAGAAATTAAATCCGTCGTCACTACGGCTCAGTCTATCGTCATCCTTTCGTGCATTACCAGTGCAGTGAGGAAATTGGTCTAAGATCCCCAAGAAGACAACTATACTTACGGGTGCAGAGATAGCAAAGAGAAATCCTTCAACATGTGGGAGAAATCTTTTTGCTGGAAATTATACAGTCACTCTCATCGGAGTCCTCCACGGAAGCTTTGCCACGTTACTCCTGCCAACTTCTGGACGCACGGTGGTTGCCTCCAGGCAATTACTTTCACCTGAAGAGGACCCTCCCGCCTATCCTCGAGACTTGTGTGGGTGTCTGTCCTCGAGGGGACCCTGCTCCAAGGATCAAGAGTCTTCTTGGGGGTCGAGTTGTCCTCCAAGTTTGTACGGCAGGAGGCCCTCCATACTAGGCAAAGGCAAGCTGGAGCTGAGGGCGCTGGTGATTGTCCCACCCGATGCATAGGCCCCTGAAGGAAGGGACGGGAGGGGGGGGGGTTGCTGTCTACCACAACGATCCTCTCGACATTTGCATGATGTGGTACTGTCTATTGCTGCTTTTGTTGGGCTTGGTACAGTCACCGAGTCATTCGTTGTGCTTTGCTGATGTTGTGACTGAAATGCATGCAGCTAACGCGCGTTAAGCAGCCGCTGTCGTTCAGTCGACAGTGTCAGGCTCGTCGGGAGGCGAAACGACGTCTGCCCCTCCACGTATATTCGCTTACAGACGCTCCCCGTTACTCTCAGGTCCAGGGTGAGCATATGGGGATTCATTGTACTCACAGGACCTCTGCCGTGAATTCTGTACCTGTTACGAAACTTGGGAGTCAAGACAACCGTTGCATTTCAGTCAGTGCTTACAGCAGTCGTTGTAGTTGTCTGGACGCCACTATCGTTACCGGAGGTCGCCTTTTCCTTTTCCTGTCAGCGAAGGTGCCACAACATGCTGCTGGTCCCCTAACTACACCGTCCATCTTCGTTCGAACATACGTATACTGACATTTATAATGAATTTACAACTGCGTAAACTGTGAGGCCCGTGCAGTCTGCACGTGCATAATGTTTACATTTGTGACATTTCACAGATTTGAGGACGTAATGCTTGTGACATTACACCATTACATAACGTACTTTATTTTCAAAGGTACTCAATTTGCATATGGTCACACTCGATTACACTGTATCTGCCATGTTGTACGCTTGGCGTCTTTGATTTATTCGGACGCACACACAAAGTATCTTACGCCCAATCACAAACACCGATTAATTTGTCAAAACATTAGATTTTTTTCTTTATATACCAGAAAAACAAATCACAATTTCAGGAACAAGATTCACCACATTAATACAAATGTTGATATAAATCATCAACTTAGCAACTTATTTCAACATTAAGTTCTCCCTCTTCACTGTTTGCTGTCATCAGAACGGAAGCCGATATGACGTCACGTCGCCGATTACAGCACAAGCATCTTGACACGTCTGTCTGTTTCTTGTATTTTCCTTCATATCTTTGTTAAACTTTTAAACAAGCTCTAATACAACTCTTAGTTTATCCGTATATGTAATTGAAAAGTAGATTACAAAGGCGATTGCAAAGGCAGAGCATGCCGACAGTAGACCTTTTGGTCCATATCTAGGTCGGATGCGATTTTTTTTTTTTTATAATAATCTAAATAACAAATAAAATACATAAATAATTGCATAGGTATAGTTAAATAATAAACAAACAGGTAAATAGTAAATATCAATAAATCAACATATAACTAATAATAAATGAAAATCAGACAGAAAAATGATAATAAAACAAAAACAAATAATATAAAATAAATTATAATAATTACAGCATCTTGCTTAGGTGTTTATCTAAATGATTCTTAAAGCTTCGAACTGAACTACATTGCACTACCTGTGCAGGAAGTTTATTCCATTCATTAACTACACGGTTGGCAAAGTTGTTTCTACCTACTTCCAAATTGAATCTATTTCCGGACAGTTTGAGACCATTGTTTCTTGTCTGATTCTCATTCAATGTGAAAATTTTGTACCTTTTGATGTTGTCAATTCCCTTTAGAATCTTAAAGACCTGTATTAAATCACCCCTGAGTCTACACTTTTTTAGTCGATTTTCGTAGGATTTATCTCTGATAGTTGGAATCAGTTTTGTGGCTCGCCGTTGTACTTTTTCCAATCTGTCAATATCTTTAATGAGATTCGGTGACCATGCGGAAACAGCATATTCCAAATGTGGATGAACTAACGATTTATATAGCTTGTTAATGAGTGATGGACTTTTGAAATCAAAAGATCGCGCAATCAGTCCTAGAATCTTATTTGCTTTCTCAGAGGCTGAAATACACTGCTTAGATGATTTGAGGTCGTTACTGATAATTACGCCGAAATCTTTTTCACTATCCACTTTTGTTAACGAATTTCAAAATAACTTGTAATCGTACTTACTGTTATTTTTACCTATGTGCATTACCTTGCATTTCCTTGTGTTAAATTTCATTACCAATATTGAAGCTAATCCAGAGGACATACACAGACTACAGACTGCAGAAGAAACACTTTTTGTTAGACTAATATGCTCTCTATTCACTCAGAAATTAACTCGGCACAGAATTCACTCTCTTGGCGAATTAGAAGTCCCCCTCCCCCGGCCAGCCCTGCATAAAGGCAAACACAGAAGAGATCTGACAGTCCAGCTCAGGAGTTCTCAACCTCTTTCCTTATGTACCCCGTTCTTATGCATCGCTGTTCAAAGGCCTCGTAGGAACCCCATCACTAGTGGATAGGACCCCCTAGTGCATCTACTAACTATCACTAGTTTTTTATCTGTGGCCCTATTTGCGAACCACGGTGCCCCACAAGGAGCCACTGAACCACAGTTTAAGAACCACAACGAAAGTCAAGCTACACTCGCCTCCACCTACTCCAGACGGTTCCTCTAAAGCTCTTCACTGACTTGAGGGCTCAACCGGAATCGTAGCCGGACTCTTGCGGACTGCGGGTCCCCTGCAACACGGAACCGTGTCCGGGTAACTTGGGGCCGCCGTTCCATATCATTCATCTATCGGAGGTGGAGGAGGAGGGTACGGGGACGACCTGGTTGTGATTTTGGGTTCCCCCGAAATGACCAAACGTCGCAATCCAGCGAGCCAGAGGGAAGGAGCAAACAAGAGCACCACAGGACCCACCGGATTCTGCCCAACATTTATACACCTTTATCTCCTGGAGGGGAAAAGTGGAGAAATCCGAACCAGTTGCAGTGCCATACTCGAGAGGCAAAGACGTGTCCTTCATGAGAGTTTTTCCCCGACTTTCCAGAACAGCCCAGGAGGAGCCCACAGCACCCACAGCAGGACCCAGGACTCACCCATCGCCCACGAGCGCCCAGATGGCAAGCCTTTCCACTGCAGCAACAGTCTTGGTGCTGAGCTTGGGGCTCGGTGGATTATTTTGCTTCGCTGAACTTCGCTGTAAGATTGGATCTTTGTTTTCTAACATTAACCCGTAGACGACCACTACTACTACTGCTAATACTACTACTACTACTACTACTACTACTACTACTACTACTACTACTACTATTCTACTACAGGGCATGATAGCTAAGGTGGAGGAGAGGGGGAGGGGAGAGGGGTTAGTGTAGAGAAAGAATGAAATGGAAGGAAGTTGAAGCTATGATAATAGCTGTGGGGCAGACCCACTTGCTGTTTTAATCATTATATCTGGTGATTGGTAATGTGTCTGCCTTTGACGTGGAGCTTGATCTACGTAGTTAGTTTCGTGTTTGTGGGTAACTGGAGGTTCGGCCCGTCTTCTTCTTGTAGTTAGTTTGTTAGTTTTTTTAATAAATGTATACGACTGTTTGTTCCTATTTTAGGTTTTTTGACATCTATGGGGTAGGTTCTGTGTTCATTGGTGATGGGGGAGGGTCTTGATTTCTATACGTCGTATTTTTTTTCCTTACATTTGTATGACGACTAGTCGTACTTGTTGCAGTTTATTGTTAAGGGAGGGTAGTGATTTCTATTTTGTCATACTCATTGTTTTTTATGATATCACGTGCGATTTTTTTTCGCATGTTATCATATTTAAATAATAATAACAATAATTATTATAGTAATAGTGTTATTAGAGTTAGTAGAACGATGATGGGATGATAGAGATGTGTATCTGTGTTTTTCTGTATGTATTTAGGTTCAAGTGGGGGTCCCTTGATGATTGGGAACACTCTAGGCCACCAGTTGTGGTCATGTCCGTTTTCTGTGTCTATGTTATACTAATTCTGGATTTAATATTGTTAGTCTGTTCCATGTTCTGTATGTGTAGTTCTTCTATTGTGTTAAGGTATGGGGGTATGGAGTATGTAGCGAATTGTAGTGCTTAGTTTTGTACTGCCAGTAATTTTTGGAGTTGGTTTGGTTTTAATGTAATGGTTGTTATTGGTATGTATTCCAGTTGAGGTCTCACGAGTATTTTGTATAGTCTTAATAGCAGTTTGGTGTCTAGGTTTCTGAATCGTCTTAGTGTCTTTATTGCTTTTTCTGTTTGTTGTTTTATGTAGCTTGTGTGTGTTTGTAGACCTCTGTTTCCAAGTGTTAGTCCTAGTATTTTTATGTTTCTTTTTTTTGTGTATTTGTGTGTCTCCTATCCATATTTCTGCTGGTTTGTGTGTTGATATGTTTAGTAATTGAAACTGTTGTGTTTGTTTGTATTTTCCATTGTTGTTCATATGTGTTATTGTTTCTATTGTTCTTTTTTTTTCTAACATGTTTTTACCTTTTTTGTTTGGGTATGTGATTACTTGTGTTAGGTCATCAGCAAATTGTATGTGTGTGACTCCGTGTGTTGGGTCTGGGGTGTCATGTGTGTAGAGGTTGGATAGGGTTGGTGAAAGGACTTCCTTGGGGAACTCCACTGTGTATGTTGAAGGGTCGTTCTGTATAATGGTGTATTCGTATTTGTGCTTGTCTGTTGTCGAGGTAATTGCAAAGTATTCTTGTTAGTATGTCTGGGAGGTGTGTTTGGTGTATTTTATGAAACAAGAAAGTCCAGTGTGCCATATTTTGTCAAATGCTTTTGTTATGTCTCGTGATATTATGTTACATCCGTGTTTGTGTCGTTGGCTTATGGCTATTGTTTCGTAAAGTGTGGCTATGGCTGTGTGTGTGCTCCTCTTCTTCTTGTGAAT
>NC_134801.1:7899364-7929364 GCF_046742065.1 Oratosquilla oratoria
CTTTCCATATGTCATTGGACCATCCTAATATTCTTTTATCAACCCTATCTCCCAGCTCCCTTTCCACCCTTGTTTTCCTCCTCACCTCCTCATTTCTCACTCTATCTAGCCTAGTAACCCCTATCATACTTCTCAGACATTTCATATCAAACACATTCAAACTCCTTCTCTCTTTCTCTCTCGTGTTCCATGTTTCTGCCCCGTACATTGCTGTTGGCACAATCACTCCTTTATATAACCTCCTCTTAGCATCCATTCCCAGATGTCTATTTCTCATTACACTTTTTAATCCACCAAGGTGTGGTGCCGTCGATTGATTTAGTGTTTAACCAAGAGCACCTCCAATAGGAGTGATCAGAGATACCCACGTAAGAATGATTTGGGAAATAAAAAAAATCAAGGTATACGCTGCCACCACCCAATCGTCTATATGGATATATCTGACCATAAATGGAAACTGCTCCTTGTTATTCACGTCTGACTCCGTCCCCTTTCCTCAGGTCGTTCGGGGTTGGTTCTGGGTAGCGAAAAGGCCTATGCCCAAGTGGGGGTAGTAAAAGAATATAAGTGAAGGTCTGCTATGTGTTAATTATTACACTGAAGCAAAAATATAGTAAGGAAATACAAAAGTATATTGTGGTTTTCTCCAACTAGACAATCTATTGATCCTTGCAATATAAAAAATATATGGGTATGCGAGATATTTAATAACACAGTTTTCTTTTTTGCTTATGGGCATCATAAGTAAGGTCACAGGCACGTGGAAAAACGTAGTTATTTACGCTCCAACCTTCCGGTCACTGTATAAGTCTACTTACAATATTGTGTCTACCTTCAACCCTGTATTCTTATTAGAGAACGATCACAGACAGAATTATACTCTAAGGATTACACTCTCATAGCTAATGTATATACTCAAAGTGTTTGTGAAGTACACTCCCTTAAACCCCTTTTTCCATATCTGTTATCAGAATCATTTTTGGCATCAGATTCAAAACTTAATAATAATAATAACTATCTACCTACTATATATGCACTATATCATTTAACTTACATATTGACATTTGTTTTCATTAATCTTACAGAACGTGTCCATACCTGTTATCGGAATCATTTTTGGCATCAGATTAAAATTTTAGCTGCGCACAAAAAGAACGAGACGGCTATGTGTTCGTATCTATGGGTAAACTACTAACCTCCCTGTTGTATTATTTCGTAAAACTTCATTTCGCTTCTCAACAGAGCCCCTAGCTGCTACAATCTCTCCCTAAACTATTTCTCTAGTGGAATCCTGAACTGAAAGTTGGGAATTTTTCCTATTACTCTTAAAATTAATGGCCTTAGTTTACGCCTCTGTCCGAACGTGTTTAGTGACGTCACGGGTGGGCGGAGCTACGGTGCGCCCGCTATGTTCGAGAACATTCTAATGTCGTCTCGAAGCTTTAGTTGAACCAAAATCAGCTGAAATATATTTGTAGCTATCTCCTATTGTATGTTTTTCTTCAATGATTATAGTAAGGCTCTTTGCCAACACATCTTGATAGACAGACATAGAATAGAATAAATTCATGATCTATTAAGGCTCTATTTTCTACTTTGCTTCTTGGTTGAGTAAAACCGTCACGCAAGTCAACACTCAAATAAATAAACAGATAAATAAAACGAAATTCCAAAAATAATATCCCTTCAAAATTCCTGTCCTTACAAAGGCATTTGCTCGCTTCTCTCAATATACATTCTACCTCCACCCCCACTCCTCCCTTTCCTGTCACATTCACACCTAAGTATCTGAAACTATCCACTTCCTCCAGTTTCTCACCCTCTATGCTCACTTCCAGCCTACTGTCACTCTCTCCCCTTGCACATCTCATCACCTTACATTTACCCACATTCATGTTCAGACTCCTTCTTTCACACACCTTCTCAAACTCTGTCACTAACTTCCTCAATCCCTCCTCTGATCCTGCTACAAGCGCAGTGTAGTCAGCAAACAAAAACTGGCTCACCTCCCACTTTTCTTCATTTTCTTTAATCATATCCAACCCCTGACCCACTACCCTTGCATTCACCTCTCGCACCACCCCATCCATGTAATGATTGAACAGCCAGGGCGACATAATACACCCCTGAAGAAGTCCCACCTTTACCTCAAACTATTCACTCTCTCCATTTCTAATCCTAACGCAAGCTCTACTACTCTCGTAAAAGCTCTTGACTGCTCTTAACAGCTTTCCTCCTATCCCATATATACATACATACATTTTATACATTTTATACATATATACGTGTATACATATATACATTTTGACCCAGCCCGAAGGGATTTCTCCCCGTCTTCTCCTGTTATGCATGGGGGGACGGAGAGGGGGGTCGCCGATTTAATGAAGCGGCCTTGCTGTTGATGTGCTGAGTCTTGCGACACTGTTTCTGACCCAGGACAGTGGACAAGGTGCAAGGATGACCCGTCATCCAGGAGGTGCTAAGATAAGAGGGAAGAGGGAGGGTGGAGGTGTGTGGAGTGTATTCAGGGATGGAATGGGTGAGAATGATTTTATGCCTTTTCCTTTTTGGCTACCTCTCTTGTAAGGGGTAAAAAGCCTTGGTGTATGTATGTATGTATGTATATGCATATATATATATATATATATATACATATGTGTATACATATATATATATATATATATATATATAGATAGATAGATAGATAGATAGATAGATATTAATCCACGTTGAAACCAAGCACTCTGGTAGCTTTATTAACTGGTAGCATAATTGGAAAGGTTCTAGTTTTACATTCGTTTGGTTGTTGGTTCGAATGCAGTACTTCTCTCAAATAACTACCAATGAATTAACTGGCACAGCACCCCTTGCGCATAGGGGAAAGGTGACGGCTTCGGCCAAAGCTATGTTCTTACTGGGGTAGCCTCTTCACCATTCTTATTAGTATTATTATCGTCAACATTTTTCCTAAGTAGTAACAGACATGAAAGTTGTGTACTTGGTTATGTACTGATAATGTCAACATATTCTTCGAGTAATGCATTTGTCTCAAAACAAACAAAGCCAAACTGCATTGAAAAGAAAAACTCGCTAATCTGTAGTCGTCTAATGAGGCTAATGATCTGTAACTGGTTAAGAGTGACAGCAGTCAATCCAACTTGCAACCGAACTCCCTTTCAAGTGGGTCCACTGACCGGTTTCAGTCACTTCAAAGCTGTTCAATCACGCCTTTAAAAAAATTCGGCAGCTATTTCCCCACTTTACATCCTCTCTAAGCGGGAACCTTGAGCAGAGAAACAGTAACAGCGATTTATTTTGCCGCCGAAAGCACCGAATTATTTCCTCTTCGCTGCACTCGGCAGTAGTTTGTCCCACAAATTCAATTACGTTATTCCATTTTTGGACTTTGAAGTCGAGGGCGCAATGGGTCTTCCTGGTTCCAGAGAGAGTTCCAAGTACGGCCAGACAACAAAGGCTTAGTGCAGCCTTTGTGATGTGTCCACAACTTGCTTGTGTCCTTTATTGTACACTACAAACCTTGAAAGCAGAAGGTTAGGGAGTAATTGGCGGTAGACAGAACAGTACCAATTAAAAAAAGTAGTTGGTATAATACTAAGAAAGAAAGACAACGTATACAGTTAGGGAAAAATTATAAAGCAGAGAAGGTGAAAATAAGACGAAGAAGAACTAAACGATGCAGATGAAGAAGAAAGTAAAAGAAAAAAAAAGGGAAAAGAGGATGAGGAGAAGTAGGAAATGAAGAAGAAGAAGGAGAGGAAAAAGGACAAGGAGGAAAAAGAGAAAGAGGAAATGGAGAAGAATGAGAATGAGAATGAGAATGAAAATGAGAATGAGAATGAGAATGAGAATGAGAATGAGAGTGAGAATGAGAATGAGAATGAGAATGAGAATGAGAATGAAAATGAGAATGAGAATGAGAATGAGAATGAGAATGAGAATGAGAATGAGAATGAGAATGAGAATGAGAATGAGAATGAGAATAAGAATGAGAATGAGAATAAGAATGAGAATAAGAATGAGAGTGAGATTGAGGAGAAAAGGGAAAAGGAGAAGTAGAAGGAGAAGAAGGCGAAGAAAAATAGAGTGGGGGAGGAGAAGAAGGAGAAAGAGAAAGAAAATTATACAAAGATTGAGAATGAAAAGGGAAAGAAAGAGATATAAAAGAATGAGAAAGGAAAGAAATATATGTAAAAAAAATGAAAAGAAAAAAGAAGAAGGAAAAGAAAGACGTGGAGGAGAAGGAGGAGGAAAAGAAAAATAGACTGGAGAAGGAGGAGGAAAAGAAAAATAGAGTTGAGAAAGAGGAGAAGAAGAAGAAAGAAAAGGAAGAGGAGAGGAAGGAAAATGAAAAGGGAAAGAAGGAGAAGCAGAACAATGTAAAGGAAAATGAGGAGAAGTAGGAGGAAAAAGAAGAGAATGACGAGAAGGAAATGGAGGACGGGAGAAGGAGGAGGAGAAGGCAAAGGAGAAGGAAAATGAAAAGGAGCACAAGAGGGATAAAGAGGAGGAGTAGGAGCACGAGGAGGAAGAAATGAAAAGGAAAAAGAGAAGAATGAGAAGGAGCAGGAGGAGTAATAGGAGCAGTAGGAGGAGGTGGAGGAAGAGGAGGGAGATGGGAGGAGGAGGGGAAGAGGAAAGGAGATGGAACAGGAGAAGGAGAAGGAGGAGGAGGAGGAGGAGAAGGAGGAGGAAGAAGAGGAAAAAAAGGAGGAGGAGGAGGAGAAGAAAGAGAAGAAAGAAAAGGAGGAGGGGGAAAAGATAAATGAGGAGAGGAAAAGAAGGAGGGGAAGAAAGAGAAGAAGGGGAAGAAGGAGAAGGAAGGGAAGAAGGAAAAGAAAGGGAAGAAAGAGAAGGAAGGGAAGAAGGAGAAGAAGGGGAAGAAGGAGAAGGAGGAGAAGAAGGAGAAGGAGGGGAAGAATGAGAAGGAAAATGAAAAAGAGGAGAAGTAGGAGAAGGAAAAGAAAAAGAAGGGAAAAAGGAGAAGGAAAATGAAAAGGAGAGGAAGAAAGAAGAAGGAAAAGGAAAAGGGAAAGGGAAAGGAAAAGGAGGGGAAGAAGGAGAAGGAAAATGAAATGGAGGGAGAGAACGAGAAGGAGAAGAAAAAGGATGGGAGGAAAGAAAAGGGAAAGGAAAAGGAAGTGAAGAAGAAGGAAAAGGAAAAGGATGGGAGGAACGAGAAGGAAAAAGAAAAGGAAGAGAAAGAGAAAGGGAAGGAGAAGGGGAGATAGAAGTTACATGGGGTTACATGCACAAACGAATGTAGGTTGTGGTGCACTACATTTGGGATTGGTGGTGAAAGAAACTCGGGCGGAATTCTTGGCTTTAATTCTCCAAGAATAGATCTAACTACAAAATGCACGGCAAGTCCTCAGCAAAGCTCGGAGGATTACCGGACACATATTGTCTACATATACTAGTATATATGCAAGGGTTGTCAATCATGGAAAAGGAGGTTGTTGCAATATGAGAAATATTTGGAAAGCCGGGTCGCCTCGGTTGAGGCTTCGGCCGATGCAGGTGACTGACCCGAGACGCAGCTGCGGCTATTGTTCAAGGTACAGGCTTGACCTGAGACACTGAGAATCTATTCTTCGTCAAGCGGGCGTAATCGGAAGGTCAGTGAGCTTGGTCACAGAACAATGGAAGTCCCTAGGGAGACGCAAGTATTGGTCGACAGTACCACGCTGCAATATATGTGCGTGCGCGCGTGTGCACGCTAGGCATCGAAAGGGAGACGCAGCTACGAAGATGATCAGCTACGAAGATGCGCAAGTCATCGAAGGGAGATGTAGCTACAAAGATGATCAGCTACGAAGATGATAACACGAACAGCAACAGTACTATTGATCCTTAAATGGCTGTTTCGGTACACACACACGCACACACACACACACACACACACACACACACACACACACACACACACACACACACACACACACACACACACACACACACACACACACACACACACACACACACACACACACACACACACACACACACACACACACACACACACACACACACACACACACACACACACACACACACACACACACACACACACACACACACACACACACACACACACACACACACACACACACACACACACACACACACACACACACACACGGGAGATGACAGAAGACAGGGGTGAATGGAGAATGGTTGTATATGGATGATGTTGTGATGCATGAGGTTGAATGGGCTGGGGGATGGGAGGTGAGGTAGTATGTGTGAGCAAAATTTGACGCAGCCCAAAGGGATTTCTCCCCGCCTTCTCCTTTTATGCAATGGGGGGACGGAGAGGGGGGTCGCCGATTTAATGAAGCGGCCTTGCTGTGGATGTTCTGTGTCTTGCGACACTGCTTCGGACCCAGGGCAGTGGACAAGGTGCAGGGATGACCCGTCATCCAGGAGGTGCTAAGATAAGAGGGAGGGTGGAGGGGTGTGGAGTGTGTTCAGGAATGGAATGGGTGGGAATGATTTTATGCCTTTTCCTTTTTGGCTACCTCAATTGTAAAGGGGAAAAGCCTTGGTATATGTATGTATGTATATATATATATATATATATATATATCTATAGATATATATATATATAGATATATATATAAGTAACTAATTTGTAGCTAAGTAAATGTCGAGACTTTTTTTAATACTTTTACAGTGGAACGACTGATGACTGAATGGTAGACTATTTCATAAATTAACTACGCGATTGAAGAAAGAGTATTTTGCCGCTTTGTTTGAAGTCGTTTTCCTACAATTCTGCACTAAATACTCCTAGTTTTGTCGGAGGTATCAATTGTAAAATACTTTTCCACATCCATGTTTTCAATTTCTTTGGCAATTTTGAAGATCTCATTTAGATTTCCTCTCAATCTCTGTTTCGAGAGACTAAACAATTATAATTTACTTAAGCACTATCCGTGCGCCTTATTCCGTAGCCTAGAATGAGCTTTGTTACTCAACACTGCACTCTTTTTAACTTGTCTATATCCTTCTAGTAATATGGAGACCAGCATTGTACATGATATTCTAGTTTAGGTCTGACCAGGGCGTTGTAAAGATTAAGAACTGTTTCTTAATTTTTTAACTCACATCACAAAGGTATTTCATTTTGTTCTGCAATTGTCTGCTGCACACCATTCATTGTGTAGTTGGCCTTGGTACTATTGAATCCAGTATGAAGTACTTTATATTTATCTACATTGAACAAATCTGGGAATTTTCTGCCCATTCACGTAAAGTGTTCAAGTCACTTTGTAATTCTTGTTGTTGTGTTAGATATCTTATTTGAATAATTTACACCTTACATTTTCATCCAGGTCATTAAGGTATATCAGAAAGAGTACAGGAGCTAGCACTGAGCCCTAAGGTGCTCAACTTGATACACAACACTAATATGAGCATTTTTCATTGAGAACAACACGTTGCTTACGATCGGACAGCTATTCAGGAGTCCATCGGTGATTATATATTACTATACAATGGGCTTCTAGTTTGCTTAATAACCTCCTATGTGGAATTTTATCAATTTTTTTCTTAACTCAAGATATATAGTATCATATGCGCTCCCTTCTTCGCACATTTCATAAATGCTAGAAGTCAAGAAGGTTTGTCAGACAAGAGTGCTTATTACGGAAACCACATTGTGTATCTTTCAAATGATTGTTTTTCTCCAAGAATTCTGCAATTTTCTCTCATAATAGACTCCATTAGTTTAAATACAATTGATGTAAGGCTCATAGGCCAATAATTACCAGGATTGTATTTGTCACACTTTTAGAATAAGGGCACAACATTTGCTAGTTTCCACCCTTCCACTAATCTACCAGACTGTATAAATAAGTTAAAAATCATATTGAAGGGCCTGTAGATTGCTTCTTTTATTTCCTTGAGTATTCTTGAGTAAATTTTGTCTAATCCAGGTGATCTACATATTCAAGGTTATCTATGACGCGCATCACACAATGTTCTGCAATATTAATGCCAAGTAGGCGTGCGGATACTGTCTGTCTTCATGAGACTGGCTGTTCGTTTCTGCTGTTCTCAATAGTAAATACAGACGCAAAATAATGAATAAAATTTAGGATGTCTGCTATTGCCCTCTTACCTGTTTTTATCCACTCTACTTCCCCTGCTGATTGGAAGGGAACAATGATGCTCTTGAGTATTTTTTCTCTGATACATCTGATTTTTTCGTACGATTTTCTGTGCATTTAGAGGCAATATACTGTTCTCGTAATTTCATACTGATTGCCTGGGTTTGTGTTGATTTATACTTTCTATACACATGTTTCTTGGTAAACAAAATATTTTTAAGTTGAAGATTCCAGCGTGTATGTTTGGTATGTTTGAAGGTCGTCCATGACGCATTGGAACACATTCGTCAACTGTTTTTCTTTTTTACTAATGTTATTATATCAATGACTGCATCCAAAGTTTGTTCAACATAATCGATTCTGTAAATTTCTGACCTGTCGATATTTCTAAGTGTTCGTTTTAAATTTTCTAAGTCTGCTTGCTGGAATTTTATTACCATCTCGAATCTATATTACGTTTGGTGAATGTGAGGGTACTGTGGTCACTGGGGCTGAATTTCGGTCCAACATTTACATCCGTTACTTGAGTATTGTTAGTGGAATGAACAACATCATTGCGCTGATACAAGGAACTTGAGTAGGGCCCATGACCGGTGTGTGAATTTAATGTTAAACCCCATATAGTTACTGGTAAGCTGAAATCTTCAAAGATAATAGCATCATTCTCACTGCAAGTATCTAAAATCTGCTCATATAGTTCATTACTAATAGTTTTATTTTGAGATGGTGGTCAGTAAATAAAACCAGGAATTAGTTTTTCTGACCCTGTGCGAATTTACACATATTTAGTGTCAATGTTCATTATTTGCTGTTTAGTAATATCCTGTGTGTAGACGTGATTTCACATAAAGTAGTATTCCACCACCTAGTCTCTGTAATTGTTCGTTACTGAATACCGAGTACCCTTTTATACTATGCTAAGAAATATCTGTTGTCAGTGTTTATCAAAGATTAAATAGCCCCAAAAATATCATAGGTCTCGAGAAAAGAAAATACAGCATGATCGTGGAATTTATTTTGCAAATTATGTGCATTGACTAAACAGACTTAATTTCTGCCTTTGAGTGGATATCTAATTTTTTTTTCAACGATGGGAACTGAGGCCCCCTCTGACCTAGGTTATTTTGTCCTATATGCCTCCAGTGCAATATTAAGGAGTCTACTTAGGCTAGTAAAGCCAACTGAATTAAGATATAGCCCGTCTCAATTTTTTTTTATCGTAAAAAACATTCCACAGGTCTCTGAACTCTTAATTTTCTTCTAAGTACAAATACTTTAAGCAGTCTTTTATGGTGAAGGCCCTGTTTTGAATATTGTCACCATTGTCGACCCTCACTTATTGATATCGTGACTCACTTCTTTTAGTTGGTAGGCACCATTGCATCTAGTCATTCAACTTTGTCAAGTTTTAAACTGTCTGTTCCACTTAGTGTTGGTTTTCTTCATTAATAGGCTTCTACCTCTTACTTCATTAAATTTTTCTGTCTAGAGCTTTCATCTACTAGAAAAAGAGGCTGTGTAACCTTGTTGAGGTGCAGTGGCTTAACCTACTTGGTGTCTACTCGGATCTGAGGAAAGCAGATCTGTAACCTTCGGGGAGCAATAGACGCCTTGGTGGAACTAGTTAGCAGTCTCGAGGACCACGACAGGCCTAGCAAGCCGGTGGTTTTGATACTCTTGCTCAAGAAACACAAGTGATGCCTCGGAGCGGACGGAACTTACGGCAACGAACTCGAAATGATAATGGACAGTCTCTTAGGAATATAAGATTAGGTACAATCAATGCATCTACATTGAATGGTAAATTGGAGGAGGTTGTGGAACTAATGTTGGAGAGAAATATAGACATCACGGGGATATGTGAAACCAGGTTAGTTGGAAAGGGTATGAAGAAGATACACAATGATTTTCATCTAATTTATAAAGGAATCTAAGATTAATGTATCCAGGCTCAGAGCGCTGGACACTAACAATGAGATTAAAGAGCAAGATACAGGCAGCAGAGATGAGAATGTTGCGATTAATAAAGGGAGTAACAAGAAGAGATCGCTTAAGAAATGAGGATATCAGAGATGAACTGGACATCGAATCAATACTAGAATTTGTAGAAAGAAGTAAACTGAGATGGTATGGACACATCATAAGGATGAGTCAAGAAAGGTACCCTGCTAAATATTATCGATGGAATCCAAGAGGGAAGAGGCCGGTAGGAAGACCCAGAAAGAGATGGAGAGATGGAGTGAGGGAAGCAATTGAAGCGAGAGGATAAAAAAATAGAGAGTGTGGAAGAAGAGGAACTTTACGAGGATCGTACCTGGTGGAGAAGTTTCGTGAGGCAACACAACTGACAGGGCACTGGCCCTACCTGGTGTATGGTGAGATATGAGAATCTATATCTTTCATATGTTCAGGCCAATTAAAAATACACAACTCACTCTCCGAGGTTTTTCTAAGGAATCCCATGAAAGCGCGTATACAATATCCTATGTGAGCTTTGCAGTGACTTAGTCATTTAATTTTTTGTTCTCCATATTTGCTTGGCTTTATTCAAGCTCCCGAGCCCAGCTATTTTATCACCTAAACAAAGCGGACTTAGGAGGCTTGCTCGCGCTGTTATTCACAAACAACCTACCTATAAAATACAACAACCCATCCTCCACCCTTCTTTCTACCCTCTTTTCTACCAGCCTCCTACAGGGCTAAGCAGCTACCACATGGTTGCCCCGACCAACTCTTTTCTCTCTGCCTCCTACAGGGTTCCGGTATACTACAATTTTCCATGCTAGCAAGTGTTTAATTCTTTTTAATGTCTTCATACTTTTTATTACAGGCAATGATGTCATAACTAAAGAGAAGAAAATAATATTTATGAAAAGAAATATATCATAATTATTATAAGATTTGTTTCTGTTTGACCTCAATGGATGGATCTTGTTTTCAAAGTTGGTGATTTTTCTGGGAAGGTAATGTTGATATCTGTGAGGTATATTTTTTTTCGGTTATATGCATTGTATTCAGGGTGTTAGCAATAGTGGAGTGTCCCTGTATATATTTCACACTTGTCAGAAACTAAGATTGGACCTTCAACTGATTTTGATTTAGGATCTAATTCAGGACAGATAATGGATAATCTGGTTTTCTTTGAAAAAAGTGAACTTCCTATGTTACTATGAGTAACCTGGTTTATATATATATATATATATATATCTATATATATATATATATATATATATATATATATATATATATATATATATATGCGGTCGTCTGGATGCAGATTTCTGAGTAGAGTACTGAAGTCCATGGTGTTTTCCTCTAGACGTCTTTCGGCTCTAATTAGCCATCTTCAGGAGGTGTTGTCTGGTTGAATTGTTGACAGAGAATGACACTTGTACCAACCGGAACAGAAAATCGCAATTCCAGAGAACACACTTCGCCTGCTATTACAGGCATGCACCAAAGAAGTCCCCTTCCACGGGCCCGATGGCAACATGTACGTGCAATGTGACGGCGTCGCCATGGGATCACCTCTGGGAGTGCTCTTCGCCAACTTTTATATGGGTCATATTGAAGAAGAGATATTCTGGCAGCAGCACCATCCAAAACCAGAAATCTACGCAAGATACGTGGATGATATTTTCATCAGTGGCAACACAGAAGAAGAAGTCGTGAACTTAATTTCCAAGTTCAAAACAAATTCCTGTCTCAACTTCACCCACGAGATAGAACAACACAGCAAGCTCCCTTTCCTCGACATTTTGGTCCGTCGTGAAGCCGCTTCCTTTTCTACGGAAGTTTATACCAAATCCACCAATCTCGGATTTTGCCTTAACGGTGCAAGCGAGTGTCCTGAGCGGTATCGACGCAGCGTCATCAACGCCTTCGTCAAAAGAGCCCTCACCCACTGCTCAACATGGACCGCCACGAACGCAGAGCTCAAGAGAATAACCCAGCTTCTCAGCAACAACAATTACCCCATCCAAGAAATAGATAGTGTTATCCGGCATCGACTGAACACCTTTATGCACCAACAAGAACAACAGACAGTTACACAAAACATAAAACTCTTTTACAGTGCTACTATGTCTTCAGCCTACAAGGATGACGAGAAAGCCATCAAAAATATAATTTATAAGAATGTCACACCCACCGACCCTTCTTCAAAAATCGACCTCTTCATCTACTACAAAACAAGTGAAATGCAGGAGGTGAACGTCGTGTACCAACATACTTGCTCGAGTGGTGACTGCAGTCGCCTAAATTCTCGGTACATTGGCGTCACCACTACAACACTGTCTAAGAGAATTTCAGCACATCTGCAGGACGGCGCCATAAGAAGACACTACTTGTACGAGCATGGACTAACACTTAAGAGACACCATATGTAAGGCACCACCGCCATCATTGAAAGAAACAATGACACCAGAAGACTAAAGATGACAGAAGCGGTGCTAATTTACAATAAAAAAAACCGCTATTAATATACAGCAGCAACCTGAAACGTCGTTACCAACGAGAAGACAGAGGATGCACCCCGCGCGCTGATTGGCGGGCGGACGTTTGGGCACTCCGCTCTCCGCCGATATATACCGCCACACGATCAAACCGCGTCATTCTCTGTCAACAATTCAACCAGACAACACCTCCTGAAGATGGCTAATTAGAGCCGAAAGACGTCTAGAGGAAAACACCATGGACTTCAGTACTCTACTCAGAAATCTGCATCCAGACGACCGCACATTAGTGCGTAACATAGAAAAGATATTCTATAAACAGAATAATGCTATCTCAGCTGTTGACTTTAACAACGCATGCATTATTAACGGCCTACTTCCAATATATATATATATATATATATATATATATATATATATATATATATATATATATATATATATATATATATATATATATTTTTTTTCACAAGGACTTTTCAATGTTTCCCTGAACACGAAGAAAGAAGCATGACACAGGTATAGATTCTTGTTTGTAATCTTACAATTTTTAAAGTTATCACTAGTGATTGTACGCTCTTTTAAGTTATCTAGAGAAAGAATGCAATATAGTGGATATATTACCGGTACATCAACATAAAAAATAATTATTTACCTTCATTGGGAAGGGTATCAGTCTGTACAGATTAAATCTAAATTCAGAATACAAAGGAACATTTATTATTACTGAAGGAACACTTAAGTATGCATTTATCAAGGGATAATAGAATGCTACATTTACTTCATCAAAGAAAGGTTGAAAAATTTAATCCTTCTTAGCTAAGTTTTACTTACATGTTGAGGGTATTGGGATAAATGAGGATGTGATTTGACCAGAATTTTCTAAAACTAAGTCTTCCACAAAGGATTCCAACTGAGATTGCATCTCAGTTACCCTTAAGTGCATTGCATCAAATAGTAAGAAAATAAGTAGGGAGTTTTATTGTTCGGATTGATTGATACTGAGTTTCTTTAAATTCTCTGTAATCTCAGAGATTAAATCCTCAATGTTTTCTACGCTGTAGGAAAGAGGCCAAACGCAGAGTATGGGATCCAATACTCTGCGTTTGGCCTCTTTCCTACAGTGCTGTTGCAGTCGTTGCTGCTTTTACTCATCTGTTTTTCTACGCTGGTTTAAAAAGCATAGATCTTTGTGACCTTTCCATTTAATTTATTCACAGTGTTCTTTAAATCAGCAAAGAAGGCTAATTTGGATATCCCTAATCCAGCAAGAGCTCCCGAGGCTACAATCATCAAGTTACTCTTTTTTCTATCATTGTTATGGAAATTTGCCTTTAATCAATTTTACTCTCTATTTCATTTTTTCCCTTTGAACATAATTTTCATTTGAGATTCGTTCTTTAATAATATCTAAGTTTACTCTGATGAAGGTCATAATCTTTTTTATGATGGTGGTGGTTTTGCAATCTTGAAACTATATATATACATTGATCCACGATCATGAGGTTGCCTTCATCACTGACCAAGACACTAGGCCGTACAGGATTCCAATCCCAGGCATGTACCATACATATTGATATTATAATTTCAGTCTTCACCTCTAAAAATTGGTGATATTAAAATTAAGTTCATACATAATATGATCAATGTATTCCTGATATTCTTCAGAACTCAAAGTTTCCCCAGTAGAATGCGTAGAATGAGTATCTATTTTTTTCTTCTTTATCAAAAAGAGTTGTCTCACAGTTATCATTGTCACAATTGTCATCATTATTTTGTTTTATCATAGTCCTTTTTAAGTCATCTACATGTCTAATTGAAACTTCCCTAGTTTCTAAGTGTAAGATCTTGTATTTATTTCCACACGCAAAACAAATTATTCTATACAGACGGAAGTATCTGGATGAAAGTTTACCACTGATTGTATGTATTTTGGCCATGACCAAATCTCCTATTTGTAATTCAATTTTGTGTGCTCTTATATGTTGTTTCTTCATCTCTTATTAATATTCTATCATATGTTCTCTAACTCTTTGGTGCATGGCTTGAAATATATGTGACCTACTTGAGATGTAATTATCTATGTTATACACTGGGTTCGGTCTTGCATTTAAGATTTCATATGGGAGAATTTGTCTTCCACGTAAATAGTATAGTGTGGAGTTTCACTTTTAGCTGTATTGATTTGGATATTGAATGCACTTTTAACACAAGCAATCCAATTATCCCAAGTTATTCTATGTGGGCTTATCAAACCTCCAAAAAAGTGATAATTTGCTTATTTAACATTTCTATTACTCCATTGCTCTGAGGATGATTGACTTGAATATCAATTTTGTTTATCTTAAATAACCTTCATAATTCTTCCAGTATTTTATTGTTAAATTCAGTACCATAGTCTGAAACTATGATCTTGGGAATAGTGAAATTACAGATTTTTTGTTTATACAATATTGAAGCAGTTGTTTCAGCTCTATTTTTGGGAATGGGTTGTAAATTACAAAATGCTAATAGATAATCAATAACAATAAATACATATTTATGTCCATTTTCTGACATTGGTAACTAGTGTATCTAAGTGAACTCTTTCCCATGGTTTCTGTGGTATGGGATATGATAGGATAGGAATAGGCCTATGTGTATTTGTTTTTACCTCTGCATATTTCAAGCAATTGTCATTATGTAAGTAAATGTATATTTTCATGCCTGGCAAATACTATTTAAGGTGAGCTTGTCTATAAGTTTTATCTGTTCCTGGATGAGAATTATAATCACTGTAATGAAGTAATCTTAATACCTCTGGTACAAGAATTTGTGGAATCACCAACTGATTCACTGGGCACCTAGAAATATCCTTGCCACTTACGACTGTTTTTCTATATAAAACTCCATTGTGTAAAATAAAATGTTCGATCTTATACCCCTGTGGTAGTTTTGGAGGAATACTTCGTGGCTTCATCAAGTACTGTAAGACTTTTTTCCAAGTCTGATCTCTTCCTTGTTCCCTTATTATGAATTCCTCATCAAATGTTACTACTTCATCTATACCGCAGATAAAATATATCAACCCTGTCGTTGGTTGGCTACTATTCCTAGATAGTGCACCTGCTTCAACATTTCTCCTACCTGAAATGTATTCAAACTTGACCTCGTAACATTAAACCACCTAGCTAATCTGTCTCTAAGATTCTTATGCTTGAATAAGTACTGAATAGTTGCATGATCAGTCCACCCTCTGATTGGATACCCATTCACCTGTTCTTTACTCAGGTCTCCTAAATTTTCTGGGAAATGGTCAAGATGCGCATGTAGAAAATGAAGTTTGAGACTCATGTTGTATCCCAAAGCCTTGAGCTTTTCCATCGTTCTTCCAACGATATCTTTGTAGTCTGGACTCTTGTGATTATCCAAGAAGTTTTTTATCACAGTCTTAAATCTAACCCAAATATCCTTTTCAGCCTTACCAAGATAATTCCCAAAGTTTTCATCTTTCATGAGCTTTTTTATGTCCGAGAGACCAGAGAACTTTCTGCACAAATACGTGAAATCTTCTCCTTCCCGTGCCAAAGCCTTTACAAAATGTTTCATAAGTCACAGTTTAATATGCAGTGGTGGTAGTAGAACTTTTTTAGGATCCACTACTCTCTCGCAGGATTTTTATATCCCTGGTGTGAGTGAATCCTAAATAGTACAACGTTCCTGAATCCAATGCAGATTCTTCGCTCTAATGTCTCATTCACACAAAAAGTATGGGAATTTTGTGTACTCTGCTTGCTGCCCCAGTAACATACATACAATCTTCAAATCACCACAGATCATCCAGTTGTGATCTTTGTAATTGATCCTGTCTAAAAGAACCACCAAATGTTTATAGGACTCTTTTATGATAACCGAGTGTCCCACAGAAATTCAAGCATACTTATTGCTATTATGCAAAAGAAAGACTTTAAGATTTCTTTTGAAGGAATCAATAAAGATTCATCATTCATCATGGTTATAACATATACCAAACTTTTCTACGAGTCCTTTCGTATCAGTGTAATACACTAAGTCATTTTCCTGGTCAAAATAAGGGGCGAACGCTTTCTCACGATGACGATACCGGGAGAATGATATACCATGAGCTAACAGAATCTAAGATTTAAGTCTTAAATCTAAAAGCTCTGCTGATTCCTTTGACAGTCCTAGATCCCTCACCAGATCATTTAATTCACTTTGACCAAACAAATGAGGTTCATTGCTCTCATCTCCAAGGCAGAAACCTGATGCATCATCGCTGTGAGTTTCGGAGCCTGAACTTAGTTGTACATCGCCCAGACTATTTGGAGGTGGTGGGACTGGCACATCTGGACCATGAGGGTAGTAAATATTTTTCCGTGTCTTCGAGTTATACCCTTGGATTTTCTTGTGCAAAAATAGTAATCATCACTGTGGTTTTTCTGCTTCCGCCATATCTTTGGAACACCGAAGCGCATGGCTTTCTTCTCACCTTTTGTCCACTGCCTCAATTCTTCCACACATAACAAACAAACTAAATGAGGAGCCCAGTTCTTATCTTGGTCACCCAGCTTTCTTCTAAAGCATTCATAGTATGCTTTCTTGATGAAATTCGTTATATTTCTCCGTTACTTCTTTACAACAAATTATCCACAGACATGACATTAGCTATTCGGACTTGTTAAGCTACTTCTAGAAGCCATTTTACTTGCTGAAAAAAAATTCTAGCAAAAATAACAAGCCGAAATATGCAAATACAAAATAAAATTTTGTGAAAACACTTGATGTGATATAATGATTTTAGTGGTATTTTTTAAATTAGCGTGTAATAAAATATAGAATTCACCTACTAAATTGGTAACAATATTTCGGTTGCAGGTCTCTGATAATGGATACTCTGGTTTTGCTTGGAAAAGGTGGAAATGTGCACTTCCTATGTTTATAAATGTCTTTTTGTAGTGGCAGCTCTGTGTTACAGACATAGCCTTAACTAATAAAGCTTCACAAAAAAATTTCAATGTTTCACAGAACACGAAAAGAGAAGCATGACACAGATATAAATTCTTACAATTCTTAAGGTTATCCTTATAGATTGTACTCTCTTTTAAGCTATCTATAGAGGTTTACGCTCATGGAGGCTGTTTTTAATAATGGAGATGATTTTGAAATCTGAAACGATACTTATACATGGATCCAACATCATGAAGTTGTCTTCATGACTAACCAAGGCTCCAGGTCGCACAGGATTCTAATCCCAGGCATATATTGTACATATTATAATTCCAGTCTTCATCTGTAAAAATTGGCGGTGTTCATATTAAGTTCATACATGATATGATCAATGTATTCCCGATATTCTTCAAAACTCAAAGTTTCCCCAATAGAATGCAAAGAATGGATATTTATTTTTTCTTCTTCGTTGTCACAATTCTAATCATTATTAAGTTCTATCATAGTCCTTTTTAAGTTATCTGCATATCTAACTGACATTTTCCTAGTTTCCAATTGTAAGATCTTGTAGTTATTTCTACACGCAAAATTATTCTATACGAACCGGAGTATCTGGGGGAAAGTTTGCTACTGATTGTATGCATTTTGGCCATAACCAAATCTCCTATTTGTCATTCTATTTTGTGCACTAATTTATGTTGTTTTTTCATCTCTTATTAATATTCTTCCACGTGTTCTCTAATTCTTTTGTGTATGACTTGAAATGCTTTTATCCTATTTGAGATATAATCATCTATGTTATACACTGGGTTCGGTTCTGTAATTAAGATTTCATGTGGGATTTTTTTTTTCGTAAATATTAATATTCTGGAGTTTCACCTTTAGCTGTATCGATTTCGTTATTGAATGTACATGTAACACAAGAATCCAATTATCTCAAGTTATTCTATGCGGGCTTATCAAACCTCCAAAACAAGTGATAATTTGCTTATTTATTCTTTCTATTACTCCATTTTACTTAGGGTGATTGACTTCAATATCAATTTTGTTTATCTTAAATAACCTTTATAATTCCTCCAATTTTTTTTTGTTAAATTCAGTATCATTGTATGGAACTAAGATCTTGGAAGTAGTGAAATTACTTTTTTTTTCATATATTACTAAAGCAATTGTTTCAGCTATTTTATTTGGAATGGGTTGTAAAATAGAAAATCTTGACAGATAACACTGGTCAAGAAAATTTATAAAAATACCTGTCCCACAAGCAAAAGGTCGTGAACTTGAGAAGAAATTTTCTACCGATTTAAAAAATATGTTCAGAGTTTTTCTATCAGGCATAGTATTTCTGTGATAGCATATTAGATTTTAACCAATTCTAACTAATAAATGAGGCTGATACTTCAATGAAACTTACCTTTAGAAAATATAAATATATGATTTTTTAGGGTATTTTGCTTCTGGGAGATTCCTTTTTAGTGTCAAACAGTAATCAGCTAACATTAAAGAGCTCCAATTCCTTTGATACCGGGTTTCCATGTTCTGGATATCCTGGTGAAACCACTCACCGCACTCGTCAGTGATGGCGCCAAGAATTGCAAGGAAAAAGTCCAGGTGATAGTCTAGGAATTGGATTTTCAGCTCATATTACATCCCAAGGCCTTGTAGGATGTCAGTAGTTCTTTTACGATCTTAGAATAGTTATTTACAAAGGATTACAAAGGCGGAGCATGCCGACAGGAGACCAGTTGATCCATATCTAGGTCGGATGCAAAAAAAAAAATCATATTAATAATAAAATAATAAATAAAAACTATGATAATGTAAATAACAAATAAAATACATAAATAAATGCATAGGTATAGTTAAATAATAAACAAACAGGTAAATAGTAAATAATAATAAATTGACATATAACTAATAATAAATAAAAAACAGACAGACAAATGCTAACAAAACAAAAACAAATAATATAAGATAAATTATAATCATTACAGCATCTTACTTGGGTATTTATCTAAATGATTCTTAAAGCTTCGAACTGAACTACATTGCACTACCTGTGCAGAAAGTTGATTTCATTCATTAACTACACGGTTGGCAAAGTTGTTTCTACCTACTTCCAAATTGAATCTATTTCCGGACAGTTTGAGACCATTGTTTCTTGTCTGATTCTCGTTCAATGTAAAAATTTGGTCACTATTGATGTTGTCAATTCCCTTTAGAATTTTAAAGACCTGTATCAAGTCACCTCTGAGTCTACGCTTTTTTAGGGAAAACAGATTCATATGTTTTAGTCGATTTTCGCATGATTTATTTTTGATATTTGGAATCAGTTTTGTGGCTCGCCGTTGTACTTTTTCCAGTCTGTCAATGTCTTTAATGAGATTCGGTGACCATACGGAAACAGCATATTCCAAATGTGGACGAACTAACGATTTATATAGCTTGTTAATGAGTGATGGACTTTTGAAATCAAAAGATCGCGCAATCAGTCCTAGAATCTTATTTGCTTTCTCAGAGGCTGAAATACACTGCTTGGATGATTTGAGGTCGTTACTGATAATTACGCCGAAATCTTTTTCACTATCCACTTTTGTTAACGAATTTCCAAATAACTTGTAATCGTACTTACTGTTATTTTTACCTATGTGCATTACCTTGCATTTACTTGTGTTAAATTTCATTAGCTACTTTTCAGACCATTGCTGTAATTGATCTAAATCTTCTTGAATATCTAATTGGTTTGAGTGGTCATTTGCCACTCCGCACAGTTTTGTATCATCAGCAAATTTGGAAACAGTTGATTTTAGTCCATGGTCTATATCATTTATATATACTATGAATAGAAGTGGCCCAAGAACGGAACCCTGAGGAACTACACTTGCAACACTTTTCCATCCAGAAGTTTTTCCATTTAAAACAACTCTCTGTTTTTGACCATTCAACCAATTACTAGTCCAAACTAATAGGCTACCACTTATTCCATGCAAAGCTAATTTAGTAGGTAGTCTTTCGTGTGGGACGGTATCAAAAGCTTTTGCAAAGTCGAGATATACTAAATCTATATTGTTTCTTTTGTGATTCCCCAAAAAATCTGCGCAAACTTTCTTAAATGACATCCATGCAACTTTTTCAAGATCATTTAGATCTTCATAAAGAAACTAGTCTCTCATCAGCTCCCTAATCTGTGGTTCAACAAAAATACCTTCTTTGATTTTTGCACCACTTACTCTGGGAGATTTATTTGTCAAAATATGTGAATACCTTCCAAGTTGTATCCATACCTTTAACCAAATTTCTTATCAACCCTAGTTTAATATGCAAAGGAGGCAGATAAATTTTCTCTGAATCAACAAAAGGAAGATTGACAATATTCTTCTCTCCTGGGCTCAATGATCGTTTTGGCCACACATCCTTTTCTTGATGATTTTTCTTATCCCGACTGTCCTACTCACAGAGAAAGCAACAAAACTTTGTGTAACCCAGCTGCATTCTAGTAAAAGCGCCACAACTTTTAGGTCACCACAGATATTTCATTTATGTTCTTTATACTTATTTATTTTTATTTATTTATTTACTTATCTATCTATCTATTTAAATGTTTATTTTGTGCAATAGAAGGTTCACACTCTCATATGTTTCCTTCATGTTAGCTGCATGGTCCAGAGGAACAGAAGGAAACTTATTTCCATTGCGAAGCAAAGCAGCTTTCAGGCTCACTTTTGATGAGTCAGTAAACAAGCGTTACTCATTCCTGTCATATTTATAGTTAAGTTCCTCCGTAACAGAATATACATAATTGCCAAACACCACACCATCCTCAAGTGAGAAAAAAATAAAAATCACAATGTCGCTTCTAATAAAAATAAAAAATATGGATTCTTTCTGGAGAATATTCCAGCACTTTAACCTGAAAACAAGAAGTTCAGATTGTTCTTTTGACAACTCTAAATCCCGAACAAGAACTATCAGATCTCCCTGACTCAATAAATGTTGTTCACTTGATGAACAGATTCATTGAAAGTGCATAACAATCTCACACAGTGTTCCCAAAATCAGTGTTGCCAACCACTTGATTGAAATTTATCGCACGTAACACACGTAACGTAACATACCGTGGAACACAAAAACTGTGGTCGATGTAGGAAATTAGACATTATTTTTGGATTCTTCATGTAAAAACATATAAAATACAGTTATTGTTTTCCTTGGGACAAATTCTTTGTTAACCAGTGTAATCAATGACAACAAATACACATTTATGTCTATTTTCAGACATAGATAACTCTAGTATACCTAAGTGAACTCTTTTCCAAGGCTTCTGTGGTAAGGGATATGATAGCATAGGAATAGACCTATGTGTATTTCCTTTTACCTCGGCATATTTTAAACATTTATCAATACGTAAGTAAATCCCTCTCTTCATGCCTGGACAAAAACATTTAAGTTGAGCTTGTCTACAAGTTTTATCTGTTCCTGGATGAGAATTATAATCACTGTAATGAAGTAATTTTAACACCAACTGATTCACTGGGTTCCTAAAAGTATCCTTCTCACAATTGCTTTTCAATACAAAAACCCCTTACTTAAAACAGATTGTTCTATCTTACACTCGTTTGGTAGTTTTTGGAGGAATACCTCGTGGTTTCATCAAGTACTCTGCCATTTTTTCCCAAGTCTGATCTCTTCTTTGTTCACTTATTATGAATTCCTCATCTAATGTTACTAGTTCATTAATACTGCAGATAAAATTGATCAACCCTGTCGTTGGTTGGCTGATATTTCTAGATACCACAGAAAGAGTTCAATTAGATACATTAGAGTTTCCTATGTCTGAAAATGGACATATATACGTATTTGTTGTTAACGATTATCTGTCAAGATTTTGTATTTTACAACCCAATTGCTTCAGTAGTATATGAACAAATAATCTGTAATTTTACTACTCCCAAGATCTTATTTTCATATAATGTTACTGAATTTAACAGCAAAATAGAAGAATTATGAAGGTTATTCAAAATAAACAAAATTAATATTCAAGTCAGACATCCTTAGGGCAATGAAGTAATAGAAAATCTAAATTCGAAAATTAATAATCTATGATAACTGGATTCCTTATGTTAAATTGGCATTCGATAACCAAATCAATACAGCTAGAGGTGAAACTCCACACTACATCATATAGGAGGACGACAAATTCTCCCATATGAAATCTTAATTACAGAACCAAACAAGGTGCAAAACATAGATAATTACATCTTAAATAGGATAAATACATTTCAAGAATATACACAAGAGATGAAGAAACAATAACATAGAATAACACACAAAATAGAATGACAAATAGGAGATTTGGTTATGGCCAAAATGCAAACAATCAGTGGTAAAGTTTCACTCAGATATTCCGATTTGTATAGAATAATCTATTTCTTGGATGAAAAAAAATACAAGATCTTACAATTGGAAACTAGAAAAGTGTCAGTTAGATATGTAGATGACTTAAAAAGGAATGTGATATAACTTAATAATGATGGCAATTGTGACAACAAAGAAGTAAAAATAGATATCCATTCTTTGCATTCTATTAGGGAAACTTTGAGTTCTGAAGAATATCGGGAATACATTGGTCATATTATGTATGATCTTAATATTAAGCACCACCAATTTTGATAGATGAAGACTGGAATTATAATATGTATAGTATATGCCTAGGATTGGAATCCTGTGCGACCTGGAGCCTTGGTCAGTCATGAAGAAAATCTCATGATGCTGGATCAATGTACAAGTATCGTCTCAGATTTCAAAATCATCTCCATTATCAAAAACAATATAGTCTCCATGAGAGTAAATCTCTCTAGATAACTTAAAGGAGAGTACAATATTTAATGATAACATTAAGAATTGTAAGAATCTATACCTGTGTCATGCTTCTCTTTTCGTGTCCCGTGAAACATTGAAACATTCTTGTGAAGCTTCACTAGTTAAGAATATGTCTGTAATACAGAGTTGCCACTAAAAAAGGATATCTATAAACATAGGAAGTTCACATTTCCTATTTTTCTCAAGCAAAACCAGATTATCCATATAACTGATAAAATACACCACACAGATATCAATATTACCTTTACAGAAAAATCATCACCTTTGAAAACAAGAAATATCCATCCATTGAGGTCTGTTACGGGGGGGGGGGCTGGTTAGTGAAGAGACGTTACGTATAACGTCTAAGTGCTTAAGAACCAGCTCACTTCTAGAAGCCACTGTAGGACTGAACTATCTGGTCAGGGCCTAGATAATTCGTAAGACTAGAAGTAAAGGTAACAAAGAAGATTCCAGGAAAGGAATATTAAACTAGCGATAAAACTAGTAAACGAAATTATTAATATGGAAAATATTTACAGGCAATCAACACAAAAGAGAATGGGCAGTAGGGTCAATGGGACCGTTACATGATTATAAGAATATGGAAATTATCGTTCAAATAAGAAACACAAGATAAGTATACAATATGGTACTATCTAAGTACAAAGAGATCAGGAACATGCATCAGAATAAGTAATAAGTACAAATATAAGTAAAGTAATGCAATGTATATCAGACACGTAATGTAGGCAAAAAGGGTGATCACTTCACTTCACAACCAGTCTAAACTTCCAGTTTTTATCAAGAGATAAGATATGCGAGAAAATGACGAGGAGTGAGCGATTTCCACCGCTTATATACCATTGGACCGGAAGCGGAATACTTCCGGGTGAGTGTGCGAGTGAGTGAAAGGGGGGGAGGAGGGTAGTTTTAAGACCCTCGACTCGCTTGAACAATCTACTTATTTAGTAACTGTCAAATCTGTGCGCTCCGAACTATTCAGGATTTCGCTTGTCTGTTTGTTCTACAAGAGTGCGCACCTCTCTCCGCACGTAGGCAAGATTACATATAGTGGACGGGCGTTACTGCTTAACATTGTTACAATACATACATAGACAAGAAATATGAACATAGTTATGTAATACAAAGGAACACAATTCTATAACATAATTACACATATGACGTAATATCTAATATTACGTTACACCTCCACCGTTTGGGAAAGCTTTTCACTTTCTGTTGAAAAGCTACGTTCTAGAAAGTATGGAGTAGTTCTTCTGCGCAGGGGACAGCTTCTTGCTGTAGTAGGTGATAGCGTGAAGAACTTCATTGTGTTCTTGCAAGAGGGCGGCACCGATACAGGTGTCGTTGGCGTCGACTTGCAGAAGAAAGGGTCGTTGGAAGTCGGGTGCCCTTAGAACTGGTGCGTTAGTGAGAAGGGACTTCAGGTTTTTGAAGGCCGTCTCACAGGTAGGCGTCCACACGAAGTCGTGGTCTTTTCTCAACAGGTCAGTCAATGGTTCTGCTACATCTTGTTTCTCAGATAAGTGTCCTACTTTTATCTGAAGATTTTGTAGTATCTGAGAGTTTTCCAAGGGAATCTCAGGAGGATTAGGCATGGTATCAGGAGGCTCTTCCGATTCTATTGTGGTAGAGCTGCAAATTGGAATTGGATCTCTGGAATGATAAGGTTTTAAGGTATTTATGTGACAGAGACGGGAACTATTTCTTCTGTCTGGAGTTTTGATTATATAGTTGAGATCACTGGCTCTGGACAAGACTTCATAGGGTCCTTTGTATTTAGCCTGCAATGGATCTCCTGGTATGGGAAGATAAAGTAACACTTGATCTCCTGGAGAGAAAGTTCTAAGTTTAGAATTTTTATCATACCGACCTTTCATTTCTCGTTGAGCATTCGTCAAGTTCTCTCTTGCCAACTTCCAAACTTCTAACAACTTCTCGGTGACCTGGGACACGTATTTCAAAGAAGGAACTGGTGGTTCTTCTTTCATCCATTGTTCATGAAGTATCTTTAGGGGGCCACGGACTTCATGACCGAAGACTAATTCTGACGGGCTGAATCCAAGGCTTTCTTGAATTGTTGTTCGGGTGGCGAACAACAAAAAGGGGAGTCCGTCTTCCCAATTTCGAGTGTTCTCAGCACAGAAGATTCTTAACATTGTCTTGAGCGTTTGGTGAAAGCGCTCTAGAGCACCTTGGGATTGAGGATGATAGGCGGAGGAAGTTACATGATTTATACCTAGTGTTACAAGAGTTTCTCTAAACTTGTTGGAAAGAAAATTACTTCCTTGATCACTTTGAATGTTCTTAGGAAATCCTACCATAGTGAAATATTTCAACATTTCTCTGATTATGTTTTGAGCTTTAATATTTTTCAAAGGAATTGCTTCTGGAAAACGAGTGTTCATACACATGATTGTGAGAATGTACTGATTTCCTTTACTTGAAGGAGGTAAAGGTCCTACACAGTCAATAAGAACTTTTTTAAATGGTTCTTCCATTACAGGAATGGGATGGAGTGGAGCTTCTACAATTTTCTGGTTGGGCTTACCTACAAGTTGACATGTATGACATGTTTTACAATATTGGGCAACATCTTTGACAACCGTGGGCCAATGGAAATGTTGGGTTATGTTGAACAAGGTCTTTCTTACCCCTAAGTGACCTGCTAAGGGAGTATCATGAGCCAATCTTAGAACATTATTCCTGAAACCAAGAGGGAGGACTATTTGATTCCTTACTTGCCATGGCTGGTCAGCGGTTGCGGTGGATGCTCTCCATTTTCGCATTAGGACTCCGTTTTCTATATAGAAACCTCGTGACATATTTTCAACTTCTTCTGGAGAAGAAACAATCTCGTACAAATTTTTAAGAGAATGATCTGACTTCTGTTCTTTGATTAATTCTGCTCTAGATAGAGAAACTGGTGAAGAAGAAGATGGGTCAGTTTGGGAGAATAGGGATTCTAAATTATAGGTCTCCTCTTCAGATTTCTTGTACTGAGATCTGGTTACAGCACAAGCGGGAAACAACTGTAAGTTATCTGAAGGTTCTACTGAGGTCTTAGGGTTATTTGTTATTAAGGGAGAAATGACTTTGCTTCCAGCGATGTCATTGGCCAACAATAAGGATATTCCTAGTATGGGAAGAGAGTCTACTACTGCTACTTTAACCATTCCGGTTGTTAAATCAGACCGCAAGAAAACATTATGTAATGGACATTTTACAATTCCTCCAACTCCTTCTATCAATATATCATAACCTGTATATGACTCACCCAGATTCTGCAAGACAGAATTTAGAATCAGACTTTGCTTTGCTCCTGTGTCTCGGAGTATGGAAATAGGATATTGTTGTGAACTACTACTATGAGATATAGTTCCTGAAGATACAAATGGTTTGAAACAAGGATCATGATCTGATGAGGGGGGTTCTACATTACTTGACAATACCGGCTTCTTTGGTAGTTTATCCTGAATAGAGGATTTTGAATCATCTGATTTTATATTACTTACAAGAGTTGGTGTCTTATTGGAGAATGAGGGTGTCAGTCTCTTTCTGCAATTAGAAATGTGATGGCCAACCTGTTTACAATATGAACAAGTTACAGGGGGATTAGTCTTAAACCTTTCCATTCTTTGCCAAGGTTGGTTTGGAGGATATTGATTGAAATCAGACCTGTAACTGAAATGTGATGGGCTAGACTGATTTTCAAAGTGTTTCTTTGGGGACCAAGGATCAGAGTATTTTGTTGAATCTGGAATATATGACTTTGACTTTTGGGATTCCATTTGTCTTGACTTGGGTTTATGATTTAGTGTGAACTCATCAGCCAATACAGCAGCTTTAGTTAAAGTTTCGGGAACATGATCATCTATAAAAATCCTAAGATCTGTCTCTAAGGTATTCTTAAACTGCTCCAATAAAATCAACTGTTTAAGTCTATCTAAGGTGTCCGTTTCACTAGCCAAACACCACCTATTGAATAACCTCTCTTGTTGAGCCGCATATTCTACGTATGTTAACTGAGGTGTCTTCCTATAATTACGGAATTTCTGTCTATAGGCCTCTGGTATTAGTTCATAAGCTTTTAAAATACAAGCTTTCATATTATCATACTCGCTTTCTGCTTCGGAAAGAGAAGTATAAATTTGCTGAGCCTTACCCTTAAATTGTGTTTGAATGATTAATGGCCAATTTTCTTTAGGGATTTGTAACTGTTGCGCCAATTTTTCCCACTGAAGAAAGAAAATTTCTGGCTCTCCCTCTGAAAATTGGGGTAGAAGTTTTACATACTTGGAGATATCTATATGACCTTCCTGAACTACGGGTTGTCTATCAACAATCCTAGCTTCTACTTCTGTCTTCTTTAATTCTAACTCTACTTGTTTCACTTTAGCTTCCTCTTCTCTAGCTTTAAATTCTGCCAATTTGATTTTAGTTTCGTCCTCTCTTTCTATTTGTTTCACTTTAGCTTCCTCTTCTCTAGCTCTAAATTCTGCCTCAATTTGCATTTGTTTCAGTTTAGTTTCCTCCTCTTTAGCTTTAAATTCTGCCTCAATTTGCATTTGTTTCACTTTAGCTTCCTCCTCAATTTCTACTCTCCTGACCTTTAATTCAATCTCCTTAATCTTAAGTTCGGTTAGTCGTGCCTCTATTTCTAACCTATTTGAAGGAATTTGTATAGCTGTAATCTCTTCTGGAGATAAGATCTCATCTTCGATCAGATTTTCAACGAGTTCCTGAAGTATTTTTTTCTTTCGCAAACTTGTATCAATGTCTACTCCAAAGTGCTTGCCTATTTCTATCAAAGTGTCTTTAGTTTGTTTCTTTAAGAAACTTACCTTGGGATTTTGAACGAATTCTTTAATTATATCATCCATCTCTAAAAGAATGTGTTAAATACCTGATCCAATATCCTTGGCAAGGTCACCACTTTGTTACGGGGGGGCTGGTTAGTGAAGAGACGTTACGTATAACGTCTAAGTGCTTAAGAACCAGCTCACTTCTAGAAGCCACTGTAGGACTGAACTATCTGGTCAGGGCCTAGATAATTCGTAAGACTAGAAGTAAAGGTAACAAAGAAGATTCCAGGAAAGGAATATTAAACTAGCGATAAAACTAGTAAACGAAATTATTAATATGGAAAATATTTACAGGCAATCAACACAAAAGAGAATGGGCAGTAGGGTCAATGGGACCGTTACATGATTATAAGAATATGGAAATTATCGTTCAAATAAGAAACACAAGATAAGTATACAATATGGTACTATCTAAGTACAAAGAGATCAGGAACATGCATCAGAATAAGTAATAAGTACAAATATAAGTAAAGTAATGCAATGTATATCAGACACGTAATGTAGGCAAAAAGGGTGATCACTTCACACCAATCGTCTCATGAGTCTAAACTTCCAGTTTTTATCAAGAGATAAGATATGCGAGAAAATGACGAGGAGTGAGCGATTTCCACCGCTTATATACCATTGGACCGGAAGCGGAATACTTCCGGGTGAGTGTGCGAGTGAGTGAAAGGGGGGGAGGAGGGTAAGTTAACACACGTCAACATGGGTAGTTTTAAGACCCTCGACTCGCTTGAACAATCTACTTATTTAGTAACTGTCAAATCTGTGCGCTCCGAACTATTCAGGATTTCGCTTGTCTGTTTGTTCTACAAGAGTGCGCACCTCTCTCCGCACGTAGGCAAGGTTACATATAGTGGACGGGCGTTGCTGCTTAACATTGTTACAATACATACATAGACAAGAAATATGAACATAGTTATGTAATACAAAGGAACACAATTCTATAACATAATTACACATATGACGTAATATCTAATATTACGTTACAAGGTCAAACAGAAACGATTCTTGTAATAACCATAATATCTTTCTTTTCATAAATATTCTTTTCTCCTTAGTTATAGCTGCTCTGATATCAAAAGGCTGAAGACATTAAAAAGAATCAAGCACTTGCCAGCATGAGAAATTGTAGTATGCCGGAGCCCTGTAAGAGGCAGGTAGAAAAGAGTCGGTTGGAGCGACAAGTGGTAGCTCCCAAGCTCTATAAGAAGCAGGTAGAAAAGGGTTGCTCGGGGCGGCCAAGTGGTAGTTGCCAAGCCCTGTAATAGGGTAGTAGAAAAGAGGGTAGAAAGAAGAATAGAAGACAGGTTGTTGCATTTTATAGGTAGGCTATTTGTAAATAACACAGCCCGATCGAGCTCTCTGAGTACGTTTTGAGTAGGTAATGAAATAGCTGGCCTCGGCAGCTCGAATATATATATTTACATATTGCTGAAATAACACCCTTTGTAGCCTAAGTGAGAATTATATACAGACTCAAGATTATTCTAAGTAAACAATATTGCCGTAAAGGTTTGAAACAAAGAATTTGATTGGTGAAAAGGTGAAGGAGGAGAAATTTCTAAATAGTTTACAAATATAAGATCACGCCCTTGGGGGAGAATCTTAAATATAAAGTTAAAAACCATTGAACTAAGACAATTACTAATTCACTACTAACCACACGTAGGATCTTGTATACATGCTCTCGCAGGATTTCATAGAGAGACTTGGGAG
>NC_134801.1:7934364-7939364 GCF_046742065.1 Oratosquilla oratoria
AGTCCTTTTAAATATCAAAGCTCCTCTCCTTCAAAATTCAAGTTTTTGTTCTTTAGTAAGCCATATCTCTAGTTTTATTTGACCGATTATATTCATTTTTGTGGCATTGTAAAGGAGAGAAGTCAAAATTTAATCTGCAAAAATAAATAAATAAATAAATAAAGGAAACAGTAACTTATTTTTTTTTATCCTACCAGAATTTCACAGCAATTTTTCACTATGCAATATGAAGAATATATAAAAAACAGATATGAGAATGAGATAAAATATAATTTTACTAAGTTTTTACCAAGACACTAATCTTTCATTTCCTGCATAGTAGGTTGATAAGGACACCTTCTCTTTAAAGTCATGTTCACACATATTATCTTCACTATAACACATAAAGATATTCACTACATGTAACATATACATGTTACTGAAAATTTTGTGGGGAAATTATATTCTATTAGAAAGGTAAGTATACATAAGTTCACCAGAGAAATCGAAAAAAACATATATTACACGTTCACCTATAAGCACCTCCCAGGACGCCTTAGTCCAGAGGCTTCCATGTACTGCCCTATGGTCTTCATGAAATTCATCAAAGTGTGAAAGCCTCCTTTTCTAATATCAATTTGCATCTAGAAATGACAGTGCACACCGTGTCAAAGTCATCAGCTGGGGCTGGAATTATGGGCATGTATTCAACTGTTATTACAGACCTGTATGGCGACACCACACGGCTGAGCTCTGTCCACGCAGGAATCTGATGTTTAGCGTCGCTCAAGTCGCACAGAATCCATGCAGTATCCTTCGCCTCTACCATTCTAAGGGATTCTTTGTTTAGATTGTACCATTCTGTGTCCCCAAAACGGAAGTATTGGTGTAAGGCGTCTGTTTTATAAGAGACCTAATGCTCTTATCTCATCGAAGTTTAGAAGTAACGGACCGAAGTTCCTTTGTTTACCAACATCTTTGGAAGTTGCAGATGGATCTTGGTCTTGATCTACTGCACTACACTGGAAAGCTGCACACTGAGTGGCGTTGAACATACCTTTTCCATATAGAGTTTCCACCTTTATGTTTATCTTATCCATTGAAAACTAGGTAAATTTTCCAGTTGTCAGGTTTGGTGGCACGATCAACTTACCATTCTCTTTCCATATTGCCATCTCACTATTTGGGATGGATGTGTCCGTCTCGTATCTGCATGCAGAAGTTGAACCAACGACTTGTTTCTAGTAGCATGGTGTACTGTGAAAGCTACACCTACGTGCTTTGGTGTGTGGGTTCTTCTACCAGAGAAAATGTACGCAATATCCTATGCAATATTGAAAATCTTTTCACATTGTTCTTCTCCCTCATTATTACCTGCTAGCTAGCATGCTCAAAAACAAAAACAAATTAGGGGGTACATACTTATCATTGTACATCTGATCTATGCAATAATAATACCTGTGGGACTCTATAGACTTTAAATCTGACCTAAGCCTTTATGTTACATGATGCATACATCTAAGAAATTCATTGTCAACATCTGTCTCAGTCAGTGTTTTCAAAAGTTCATGTTCATTTTTCAATGTCTTTCTGCTGACAAGCCTTTCATTTTAATGTTCCTACTAGTGTTTTCTTTGAGGAAATAGGCATTACCAGTAAGGAATCACGTCTGCACTACTGTGTTATGAGTTTGCTCTTGTCATCAATATGGTCTTCAATCTTCCTACAAAACAGTCTCAATTCATTCCCGTTTTCAACACTAGAAAAGGCTCCAGGTTGTGCCGCAGTTAACAATTTACAATATCGGTTCCATACAGTCTTAACAGAATAGATGTTGCCTTTCTCTAACCCAGCCTCTATTTCATCTATCACAGTGTTAAGGCATGCTTGATTCAATGCTAACAGACCACAATCACTACACTCTTCAGCATTTGCGTTACTCGACTATTGTTTAACAAACCTGGAATAAGATTTTAGATGGTACTTACCCTCGGCGGCAACTAGATCTGAAATACATGCAAGGCGATACTGTAGAAAGAGATCGTTTTTTTTTTTTTTGTTTTTTTTTTAACCTATCAAAATTTTTTCCGAAGTTTCAAGAGTTTGAACATGACTGAAGGCACCACCGGGGCTTTCACAAAATATGCATTTGTCCCAATGCTTCCGTAGTAAGTAACTTCTAGATAAAAATCTTCTGGCTGACTTCTCTGCTGTTTGACATGTGATGGAGCATTAGTCTTATCGAATTTACTTTTCAACCTCTCTAAGTGATGGGAGCTGGTAAAGCCTGAGAAACAATCTTAATGCCACTTCAGTGTCTAGGATTCGCTGTCAAAGTTTATTCCCAAATTCAGAAGATCGGTGCAGTGTTCAAATTTGTACTTGATTCTTGTTTAATATGCCTCCATGAAGCTGGCTACTCCTTTCGAGGAAGCCGTTCGTAGGTCTTTAGCAGTTCATACTTTCTGACAAATTATGCGTTTCTCAAACACCACGTCAGATGATCGTTTGTGTTTCTGAATATTTAGCGTTGATTCCATACCTGCTCATTCCTACCTGCAAAGTAAAAAGTCCAGAAAAGTTGTAGGATGATAGTTGCTTCAAAACGCTGAACATTCATAAAGTAACTGCCATCATATCTAAATTTCTGACCTGTCATCTCTGATACGACCCCTAAGTCAAACCAAGTAATGGTAGAAAAAAGCCCACAACATTAATTTTATCATTTCATCAAGCTCTTAAGTTACTTATTCAGGGTACTATAGGATGACAGACGGATGATAATGCATGGTCCTTAACTTTAACTGTATTTCACTACATTAATTCGAACTACAAGTAAAATGCTGGGGTAAAATAGACATAGAAATATCTTGACATACTAGCAAATACCCGTGGCACGGGTTTCGGTGGGTGGCAGTGATCCACGTTACCTTCTTAAAAAGACATAGTATGATAAAATAAAAGATTACAACCTTGTTTTATGTGTTCATTTGAAATTCCTGCTTATACCAAACAGTACTTTTTTCATTAAAAAAATTCCAAGAAATAGGAAAGTTTGAGGCATTTAAAGTTGTCTGCCTCAAAAACAGCCTTGGCCAGTTGATGATATGCAAATGAAGCTTGATGACGTAGCTTCAGGCACACAAAATTGATTATAAAATGATTAATTTAATCGCTTTTTGATCAATTGCTGAATTTCGGTGCAGTTGTCCGAAAATACTAAACTAAATACTAAATACTAAATACTAAATACTAAATACTAAATACTAAATACTAAATACTAAATACTAAATACTAAATACTAAATACTAAATACTAAATACTAAAAACTAAAAACTAAAAACTAAAAACTAAAAACTAAAGACAAAACTAAAAACTAAATACTAAATACTAAATACTAAATACTAAATACTAAATACTGAATACTGAATACTGAATACTGAATACTGAATACTGAATACTGAATACTGAATACTGAATACTAAATATTAAATACTAAATACTAAATACTAAATACTAAATACTAAATACTAGATATTAGATACTACATACTACATACTAGATACTAGATACATACATACATATACCAAGGCTTTTTCCCCCTTACTAGGATGGTAGCCAAAAAGGAAAAGGCATAAAAAATTCCCACCCATTCCATCCCTGAAAACACTCCACACCTCTCCACCCTCCCTCCCATCGTAGCACCTCCTAGATGACGGGTCATCCCTGCACCCTGTCCACTGCCCTGGGTCAGAAGCAGTGTCGCAAGACACAGCACATCCACAGCAAGGCCGCTTCATTCAATCGGCGACCCCCTCTCTCCGTCCCCCCATATAAAGGGGAGGACGGGGAGAAATCCCTTCGGGCTGCGTCAAAATTTGCTCACCTACACTACCTCACCCCCCATCCCCCCGTCCATTCCACCTCATGCATCACAACATCTTCAATATACAACCATTCTCCATTCACCCCTGTCTTCTGTCCTCTCCCATCCTTCCTCAACAGACATTCCCCTCTTCCCCAAAGCCCCCTTCACCCCATCCATCCATCTCATCCTAGGACGTCCCCTCATGTTCACTCCCTCCACATCTGCCTTCCATACCTCCTTTACTAGTCTTTCTTCACTCATTCTTTCCATGTGTCCAAACCATCCTAATACTCTTTCATCAACCCTATCTCCCAACTCCCTTTCCACCCCTGTTCTCCTCCTCACCTCCTCATTTCTCACTCTATCTAGCCTAGTAACCCCCATCATACTTCTCAGACACCTCATCTCAAACACATTCAAACTCCTTCTCTCTTCCTTTCTTATGTTCCATGTTTCTGCTCCATACAGTGCTGTTGGCACAATCTCTTCTTCATACAGTCTCCTCCTAGCATCCATTCCCAAATTTCTATTCCTCATTACACTCTTTAATCCACCAAGGCATTTACTCGCTTCTCGCAATCTACATTCTACCTCCACCTTCACTCCACCTTTTCCTGCCACATTTGCACCCAAGTATCCACAACTATCCACTTCCTCCAGTTGCTCTCCCTTAATGCTCACTTCCAGATTACTGCCACTTTCACCCCTTGTACATCTCATCACCTTACTTTTACCCACATTTATCTTCAGCTTTCTTCTAAATACTAAATACTAAATACCAAATACTAAATACTAAATACTAAATACTAAATACTAAATACTAAATACTAAATACTAAATACTAAATACTAAATACTAAATACTAAATACTAAATACTAAATACTAAATACTAAATACTAAATATTAAATACTAAATACTAAATACTAAATACTAAATACTTAATGCTAAATGCTAAATGCTAAATACTAAATACTAAATACTAAATACTAAATACTAAATACTAAATACTAAATACTAAATACTAAATACTAAATACTAAATACTAAGTACAAAATACTAAATACTAAATACTAAATACTAAATACTAAATCCTAAATCCTAAATACTAAATACTAAATACTAAATACTGAATACTGAATACTGAATACTAA
>NC_134801.1:7944364-7956864 GCF_046742065.1 Oratosquilla oratoria
ATGATGTTAAGGCAGCAACAACAAAGAAGGAGAAAAAAAATAAGGTTGAAGAATTATTTATGGAAGATCACAATGTAGGGTGTTTTCTTATTTCAAAGGAGGTGAGTTGCCTGGCAATGTAATGGTGATGCTTGTGAGATATGTTACATCCGTTATATGCACATCATTAAGAGTGTTAGCAATAGCGAAGAGTGTATCTGCATAATTTCACATTTATCAGAAACTTATATATAGTACATTCATCTGATTTTAGTCTAGGACAGGTAATAGATAATCTACTTGTCCCCTTGTATTTATCTTATCCCAACTTAATAAGTCTTTTCTATCAAGGACTTCCATGCCTCTTATGATTCTATAAATAGCCAACAAGTCACCTCTTTCTCATCTTTATTCCAGAGTCGGTAATTCTAGTTTCAACAGTTTCTCTTCCTATGACAGTTTTGAAAGAGTTGGGGCCATCTTCGTAGTTGCTCTTTGGATTCTTTTAAATTTTCCTTATATATATATATATATATATATATATATATATATTGAATGTATATACATATATATATATATACATATATATATATATATATATGGGCACCATAGAAAGGAGAATATTTCTGCATCACCCTGAACTTCTACCATCTGTATATGTAAGGTACGTAGACGATGTTTTCATTAGTGCAGAAAATGAAAACATTATTTTACAAATCGTGAGCACCTTTAAACGTCATTCCTCCCTTGACTTCACCCATGAACTCGAAGCCAATTATAAACTCCCCTTTTTGGACGTTTTAGTTCACCGAGGCCCTCACTCTTTCTCCACCGAAGTATATGTGAAGGCTACAAACCTGGGTTTTTGTCTCAACGGTGCTAGCGAGTGCCCAGAGAAATACCGCAGGAGTGTGATCAATTCCTTTGTTAAAAGAGCCCTCACACATTCTTCTACTTGGACTTCCACCCATGCTGAATTGCAGAGAGTCTCACAACTCCTTGCCAATAATGGTTACTCAAAACAATTGGTTGATGAGACAATAAAGCGACATCTAGACAGTTTCGTGACACAAGCCCCCTCTGCAACAGAAAAACCTTGTCATATTTCCCTCTTCTATAAAAACTTCATGTCTTCCGCACATAAAGAAGACGAAAAGGCTTTAAGAAAGATCATCAGCACACATGTCATCCCTACAGACCCCCATGCCATCCTGAAGCTCATCATTTTTTACAAAACAAAAAGAACATCAAGCCTCATCATGAAAAATAGTTGCCTCCCACAGACAAGGCCTTTACAAGAGGTGAATCTTATATACCAATTCCATTGCAACTTTGGTGACTGGAGTCGCCTCAATTCACGGTATATAGGTTCAACCACTACCACCTTGTCAAAAAGGATGACGGCACATTTACAGGATGGGGCAATACTCCGTCACACTAGTAATACACATGGACACTCCCTCACCAGGCAACAACTAGAAACACAAACAACAATACTGTATCGTGAACAAGACAGAAGGAGATTAAGGATGGCTGAATCAATTTTTATTCGTCTGGATCAACCCTCCATCAATATCCAGCTACAGCCTGAAGTTTCACTCCCATCAATGAGGAAGTCCAACCAGCAACCTACAGGGAACCCGTCGGCACTCCGTGGGTAGCTAGGCGGACACGACATCTCCCCCGCCACACGACATCTCCCCCGCCACACCTCATATGACTTCCTGTCCCAGTGTTTCTTCGCGGGTACAAAATCTCCCCCGCCACACCTCGTATGTCATTCCTGTTTTCACAGTGTATATTGTAACTCCTGAAGATGACCTCTGATTGGGTCGAAAGACGTCTAGAGTAAACACCATGTACCTTGGAGATTCTATCAATACCCTGACCTCCAACCTCCGCTCTCTCATTCGAAATATCGAGAGTACTTCTTACAAGTTGAACAATGCTACTACTGCTGTAGACTTCAACAAAGCCTGTATTCAAAATGGCCTCCTTCCAATATATATATATATATATATATATATATATATATATATATATATATATATATATATATATACATATATATATATACATTTTTTTATTTCTTTATTTTTTTTTGTGTGTGTACTGTGTGACCATAGTGTCGCTGTGTACTCCAGTTTTGGCCTTATCAGTGTGACTAGTATTTATTTCACTATTTCTTCGTCCAAGTAAGTAAAAGCCACGTTTATTGATCTTAGCAAGTTGTAGGTTTTTCCAACAATTTTATTTATTTGTTTATCAGGTGACATGTCCTTTGTGATGATTACTCCTAGGTCTTTTTCAGATCCCGCTTTATTTACTTTCTTTGCACCAATGTGTGTGTGTATTTACCTAGTTCTAGCTTACGGGAAGGGAAGCCACGCTCGACGTGTCTAAACTGCTTTTACATTCGTATGTGGTTTTTGAACACACTATTGTTTCGTCTAGTTTGTTCCATACATCCACCACTGTGTGGAGAAAGCTGTTCTTTTTCAGGTCTCTTCTATAACTGTCCTTTTTGAGCTTCCTTCCATGTTCCCTTGTATATATCTTATACCAATTTAGTAAGTCTTCTCTATCAAGGACTTCCATACCTCTCATGTTTTTATAGATAGTCAACAAGTTACCTCTTCCTCTTCTTTGCTTCAGAGTCGGTAATTCTAGTTTTGAAAATCTCTCTTCATATGACAGTTTTGAAAGAGTGAAAGAGTTGGGGTCATCTTCGTAGCTGCTCTCTGGATTTTTTTTTTTTTTTTTAATATTCTTTTTGGTACTGTGTGACTACAGTGTCGCTGCGTACTCCAATTTTGGTATTATCAGTGTGACTAGTATTTTTTCACTATTTCTTCGTCCAAATAAGTAAAAGCCACGTTTATTGATCTTAACAAGTTTTAGGTTTCTCCAACAATTTCGTTTGTCTGTTTATCAGGGGATGTGTCCTTTGTGATGATTACTCCTAGGTCTTTTTCAAATCCCATTTTATTTACTTCCTTTGCATCAATGTGCGTGTATTTACCTTGTTGTATTTACCTAGTTGTATCTTACGGGAAAGGGAGCTACGCTCGTTGTGTCCCGTTTCTGTATCTCGCAGTGTCTAAATTACTTTTAAATTCGTATATAATTTTTTAACATCCTCTTGTTTTGTCTAGTTTGTTCTACACCCACCACTCTGTGGAGAAAGCTATTCTTTTTCAGGTCTCTTCTATAACTGTCTTTTTGGGCTTCCGTCCATGTCCCTTTGTATTTCTCTTATCCCAATTTAGTAAGTATTCTCTATCAAGGACTTCCATACCTCTCATGATTCTATAGATAGTCAACTAGTCACCTCTTTCTCATCTTTGTGCCAGAGTCGGTAATTCTAGTTTTGAAAATCTCTCTTCATATGACAGTTTTGAAAGTGTTGGGGCCATCTTCGTAGTTGCTCTCTGAATTCTCTCAATTTCTCTTATATTATTTTTGGTACTGTGCGACCAGTGTCGCTGAGTACTCCAAGTTTGGCCTTATCAGTGTGACGCATTTTCTTTACCATTTCATTGTCCAAATAAGTATAAGCCACGTTTATTGATCTTAGCAAGTTGTAGGTTTCTTCAACAATTATGTTTATCTGTTTATCAGGTAACATGTCCTTTGTGATGATTACTCCTAGGACTTTTTTCAACTTCCACATTATTTATTTCCTTTGCACCAATGTGTGTGTATATACCTAGTTGCATTTATCTAGTTGTATCTTACGGGAAGGGAAGCTACGCTCGTTGTGTCCCGTCTCTGTAGCTCGACGTGTCTAAATTGCTCTTAATTTCATGTATGCTTTTGCACACACTATTGTTTCGTCTAGTTTGTATCATACATCCACCACTGTATGGAGAAAGCTGTCCTTTTTCAGGTCTCTTCTATAACTGTCCTTTTTGAGCTTCCTTCCATGTCCCTTTGTATTTCTCTTATCCCAATTTAATAAGTCTTCTCTATCAAGGACTTCCACACCTCTCATGATTCTATAGACAGTTAACAAGTCATCTCTTTCTCATCTTTGTTCCAGAGTCGGTGGTTCTAGTTTTGAAAATCTCTCTTCATATGACAGTTTTGAAAGTGTTGGGGCCATCTTCGTACTTCCTCTTTTGATTCTTTCAATTTCCTTTTTTTTTTTTTTTTTGTGGTACTGGGTGACCGTAGTGTCGCTCCGTACCCCAATTTTGGCCTTATCAGTGTGACTAGTATTTTCTTTACCATTTCTTCGTCCTAGTAAGTAAAAGCCACGTTTATTGATTTGAGCAAGTTGTAGGTTTATTCAACAATTTTCTTTATCTGTTTATCAGCTGACATGTCGTTTGTGATAGTTACTCCTAGGTCTTTTTCATATCCCTTTTTCTTTACTTCCTTTGCACCAATTTTATATTGACATGGTATTTTTTTTTTCTAATTCCATTATGCTACATTTCTGTTGAAGTCTACTTCCAACTTCTGACTCCATTCCCAAACACGTTCGGATCTCTCTGCAGTATTCACTTTCAACAGTTATGCATAATTTACAAAGAAGCTCATGTTACATTTCACACCCTCACCCATGTCATTCACATAAATAGCAAGCACTATTGGAGCCAATAATGATCCCTATTGAACTCCACTAATCACCTTTTCCCAAGTAGAACTCTTATCTCTAAGCACTACTCATATCTTCTTCCATGCAAGAAATCCTCCATCCATTCAAGTAGTTTACCTTTTATCTTTCCTATGGTTTCCAGTTTTCTTAATAGATTTTTGTTTTGTACTTTGTCAAAAGCTTTTTGTAGGTCTAGGAAAGCAATCAGCCCATCCGTCATTTTCCTGTATTATATCTAATAGTCCTGAGTAGAAACAGATCAAATTTGTGGCACATGGTCTTCACTCTCTAAATCCAAATTGTCTCCGATTTAGTATATCGTTCTTGGCTACCGTCCTTGTATCTGAAACCGGTCTGTAATTTGTTGGGTCTTCCTTGTATTTGTTGGGTCCTCTGATATTTTTCCTTCTTTGAGTGAGCAACTTATTATATCATATATTTTGTCTATTAGTTCTTCTTTACATTCTTTTAGTATCCAGTTTGCGATTCCATCCGAGCCGTGGGATTTCCTGACATCAAGTGTGTGCGTGTGTGTGTATGTGTGTGTGAGCTGTCAAGAGTTTTTATGAAAGTAGTAGAGCTTGTGTCAGGATTGGAAATGGAGAGAGTGAGTGGTTCGAGGTAAAGGTGGGACTTCGTCAAGGATGCGTTATGTCACCCTGGCTGTTCAACTTATACATGAATGGGGTGGTGCGAGAGGTAAATGCAAGGGTAGTGGGCAAGGGATTGGAGATGGTTAAAGAAAATGGAGAAAAGTGGGAGGTGAGCCAGCTGTTGTTTGCTGACGACACTGCGCTTGTGGCAGGATCAGAGGATGGATTGAGGAAGTTGGTGACAGAGTTTGGGAGAGTATGTGATAGAAGAAAGGTAAAGATAAATGTGGGGAAAAGTAAGGTGATGAGATGTACAAGGGGGAAAAGTGGCAGTAGACTGGAAGTGAGCATTAAGGGAGAGCAACTGGAGGAAGTGGATAGTTTTAGATACTTGGGTGCACATGTGGCAGGGAAAGGTGGAGTGAAAGTGGAGATAGAATGTAGATTGCGAGAAGCGAGTAAATGCCTTGGTGGATTAAAGAGTGTAATTAGGAATAGACATTTGGGAATGGATGCTAGGAGGAGACTGTATGAAGGAGTGATTATGCCAACAGCACTGTATGGGGCAGAAACATGGAACATAAGAGAGGAAGAGAGAAGGAGTTTGAATGTGTTTGAGATGAGGTGTCTGAGAAGTATGATGGGGGTTACTAGGCTAGATAGAGTGAGAAATGAGGAGGTGAGGAGGAGAACAGGGGTGGAAAAGGAGCTGGGAGATAGGGTTGATGAAAGAATATTAGGTTGGTTTGGACACATGGAAAGAATGAGTGAAGAAAGACTAGTAAAAGAGGGACGGAAGGCAGATGTGGAGGGAGTGAACATGAGGGGACGTCCTAGGATGAGGTGGATGGATGGGGTGAAGGGGGCTTTGGGGAAGAGAGGAATGTCAGTTGAGGAAGGACGGGAGAGGACAGAAGACAGGGGTGAATGGAGAATGGTTGTATATGAATGATGTTGTGATTGCATGAGGTGGAATGGGGGATGAGGTAGTATGTGTGAGCGAAATTTGACGCAGCCCGAAGGGATTTCTCCTCGTCCTCTCATTTTATGCAATGGTGGGACGGAGAGGGGGTCACCGATTTAATGAAGCGGCCTTGCTGTGTATGTGCTGTGTCTTGCGACACTGCTTCTGACCCAGGACAGTGGACAAGGTGCAGGGATGACCCGTCATTCAGGAGTTTGTAGTGTTCTGTAGCCAACACGTGAAATTACCCCTTCAGGACTCGTGATCGCCGAGTACGGGATAAACTATAGTCACCCCTTAGAACATGCATTCAATCAATTATATTTAATATAAATAATAATATTCATTATATCAGCTTTATTTATATTGTAAATAAAATAAAACATATCCCTCTACATCCTGTAAAAAGGATATTTATGTATTGTAAAAATATCTAAAATTATTGTATACTTAACGTAAGGAATCCAGAATTTCGCCAACATTTTCGTACAAAGTATCATCGCCATTTTCAATAAACAGATCAGTCATGGGATTGACTTTAAATATCCTAGCTTCCTCCAACAAGGACAATTGTAGTAACCACTACAATTGGTAACCCTGGAGTGACCGATTGCCTGCCCTGGACTTCCGCCGCCCCTTCCCGCCAGCCGTGGACTTTCGCCGGCATAGCCGCCTGCCCTGGACTCTTGCCGCTCCTGCCGCCCAGCCTGCTCGTCCAGCCCGGCTCCACCCACCCGGCCTGCCCAGCTCTACCGCCCCGGCCTGCACGCCGCACCAGCGTGCCCAGCCCCGCCCCGCCGTCCCGGCTTGGCTGCCCAGCCCAGTACCACCGCCCCGGCCTGCCTGCCGCACCAGCGTGCCCAGCCCCGCCCGCCGCCCTGCCGTGCCCAGTCCCGCCACGACGAGCCCAGCCCCGCCGTCCCGGGTTGTCCTGCCCGTTGACCCAGCCTGCCCAGCCCCGCCAACCCGGACTGCTCTGACCAACCCAGCTGCCCACGAACATCGCTGCATACTAATCACGTAAGCATGACGGACGATCAACAACAGGAAGTAAGTGCATTCCGCGCACCCCCTTTTTCCAACCGCGACCCAACAATATGGTTCACAATCCTCGAGTGTAACTTTAAGGCAAACCGCATTACCACCAGCCTTACGAAGTTTTCACATGCTTGTGGCCTCTTACCACCTGACGAACTCCTCCAAGTTTCAGACACCATCTCCAAGGCACCTACATCCGGTACCCCATACGAAGATTTGAAGAAAGCCGTTCTGGACCGCCTTGAGTCTTCCGAAGCTACACGCCTGCAGGAGCTCCTCTCGAAAGAAGAACTTGGAAATGAGAAACCATCCGACTTGCTGCGACGCATGAAGCGATTGCTCGGAGACAAATACGCAACATTCGACAACTCCATCTTGCGCCACCTATTCTACCAGCGCCTACCAACAACCATCCAAGGCAACCTCTTCAGCGCTAAGAACAAGCTCTCGCTCGACGAGCTAGCCACGCTCGCTGATGACTTCATGGCTTCGGTACCGGTTGCGCGCCCTACCATCGCTAACCTCGCCGACCAGTCCGCAACTCAAGCGTTAACCGAGCTAGTCTACAAACTCACCCTCCAGGTTAGCGCCCTCCAAGAGCAGGTTGCCAATCTTCAACAACGACCCCCGTCACCAAGATACTACCGCAACCGCTCCAGGTCTACATCCAGAGGAAGACCCAAGCAAACATCAGGCGTCTGCTTCTACCATCATCGCTTTGGACAAGATGCGAGGAAATGTACACAGCCGTGCACCTTCTCACCGGCACCGTTAAACAAGATGGGCGAACGCTAACGGCGCACAGCGTTCGCCAACATACATCGAAACTCTTCTTCGTATTTGATCCACTCTCCAACACCACATACCTCATCGATACCGGAGCTGAAGTCAGTGTCCTGCCTGCCACAGCAACCCAGCAATCACTGCCGCCGATGTCTTACCTCTACGCAGCCAACGGCACCAAGATACCCGTTTTCAAGAGGATGACACTTCAGCTAGAACTCAACCTCCGCCGATCCTTTGAGTGGACCTTCTACGTTGCAGCAGTTTCCCAACCAATCCTTGGCGCCGATTTTTTTTACCCACTTCGATCTCCTGATCGATATTAAAAATCGCAAGCTCCACGACCCCCTTACATCGATGTCATCTAACGCCAGGCCAACAACCGGAGTAAGTAGCCAACTTTCAACCATCAGTGCCGATAACAAGTTTGCTTCTCTCCTCAGGAACTTTCCTGCCTTGACACAACCTTACTCCACGACCACGACTGTGAAACACCACGTAGTGCACCACATAGAGACTACGGGACCTCCAGTCTACGCCAAAGCCCGTCGTCTGGCTCCGGAACGCCTCAAACTAGCCAAGGCAGAACTGGAAGCCCTCATGCGTCAAGGTATCATTCGTCCAAGTTCAAGCAACTGGTCGTCAGCTCTCCACATCGTCCCCAAAAGCAACGGCGACATCAGGCCATGCGGTGACTACCGCGCCCTCAACTCACGAACTGTGATGGATAGGTACCCAGTTCCCAACATACAGGAGTTTTCCTCACACCTTGCAGGAACTCGCATATACTCCCGGATCGATCTTATAAAAGCCTTCCATCATATTCCAGTCAACCCGCCGGACATCCCCAAAACAGCTGTCACAACACCTTTTGGCTTGTTCGAATACGTTCGAATGCCCTTCGGCCTCAAGAACTCTGCCCAAACTTTCCAGAGATTCATGGACGAAATCCTACGAGGCCTGCCTTTTTGCTTCACCTACATCGACAATGTGCTCATCGCCAGCCCTGACGAAGCCACGCACCAAGACCATCTGAAGCAAGTCTTTATCCGACTACAAGACTACGGCATCCACATCAACCTCGAGAAATCTGAGTTCGGTGTTCCATCCATCAACTTTCTAGGACACATTGTCACACCTTCAGGCGTCACCCCTGTCTCATCCCGCTGCGACGCCATCCAGAGTTTCCCGAAACCTACAACACAGCGCCAACTCAAGCAATTCCTTGGTATGTTAAACTTCTATAATCGTTTCATTCCAGGCTGCGCTCAACTGCTCCAACCACTCTACTCCATGATCAAGCCATGCAAGAGGGGACGTTCCATCGTACTCAACTGGGACGCCGAAACTGATGCAGCTTTCATGGCAGCCAAAGAAGCACTCGGGAATGCTACCGCCCCTAGTTTCCCTATTCCTGATGCCATCACTTCCATCTCGACAGATGCTTCAGACACAGGTGTCGGCGCAGTTCTGCAACAATACATCAACGACGCCTGGAAACCCATCGCCTTCTTCTCAAAGAAGCTCAACAATGCCGAGAAGAAATACAGTGCCTTCGACAAGGAACTCCTAGCCATCTACAAGGCTGTCAACAGGTTCAGGTATTTCATCGAAGGGCGACAATTCCACATATACACCGACCACAAACCAATCACAACAACATTCATCCATAACAAAACAACATACTCCCCTAGACAACTACGACACATAGATTTCGTCTCCCAATTCTCACCAATTCGCGCAACATATCTGCAGTCTCTACCTCTCTCATCGACTACGCCGCCATCGCTGCAGACCAAGCTAGTGATACCGAGCTGCAGCGATTGATGGAAAATCCTGCGTTGCAGATGAAGAAGGTACAGCTCCCTGGAACCAACACTCAGCTTTACGCCGATGTATCCACGGACACCATCCGTCCCTACTTGCCCGAGAACCACAGGTATCCCTTGTTCCGCCATTTACATGACCTCTCCCACCCAGGTATTCGAGCTTCGCAGCACATGATGTCATCACGCTTCATCTGGAGTGGAATCGCCAAAGACGTTCGACACTGGACCCGCACCTGCGTCAAATGCCAAGCTTCCAAGGTCACACGCCACACCATCTCACTTCCAGGTACCTTCCGCCCAAGCTCTACTAGACTCGAGCACGTCTACGTCGACTTCGTCGGACCGCTTCCTTTCTCCGACAGCTTCAGGTATATTCTTACTTGTGTAGACCGTTTTACACGCTGGCCCGAAGCAATCCCGCTTACTGACATAAGCACAGACACAGTAGCCAACGCTTTTATAACCACCTGGATTTCATGATTCGGTACACCACTCAGCCTCACATCCGACCGTGGTAGCCAATTTGAATCCAATTTATGGAACAAGGTTATGTCTTTGCTAGGTATCCGGCGTTTCAGAACAGCAAGCTACCATCCTCAATCCAACGGACTCGTCGAACGCTTCCACCGACAACTCAAGGCTTCACTTGCAGCAACAGCACGCGACCGCGCCAACTGGTCTACGGTGCTTCCAATGGTCCTCCTCGGAATACGCACGTCCCTCAAGGAAGACCTTGGCCACTCCTCTGCAGAACTTCTTTATGGCACTCCACTCCGCCTGCCAGGTGAGTTTCTTGCATCTGCCCCTATAACGCAGCCCTGCAGCGTTCAAGATTATGCCATTAATCTTACAGATACAATGCAGAAACTCCAGCCAGTACCACCGCGTACCTCACCCACAAGAACGTTTGTGAGCCAGGACCTCGAAGACTGCTCACATGTTTTCGTTCGCGTGGAGGGAGTAAAGAAGCCTCTTCAACAACCATACGATGGACCATATAGAGTCGTCAAGAGGACAAGGAAGAACTTGACCATCGATCGCCGTGGAACCAATGACGTCATCTCCATAGACCGCGCCAAGCCTGCATACCTCTTCTCGGACAACGAACAAGATCCCGTTGGACTTCCGACACCTCCGGACACACGGGCTACAAACCACAAGCACACTACAAAGAAAAAACAGATATCGTTCCTCCTACCTCGTCACTAGGGGGAGAGTTCTGTAGTGTTCTGTAGCCAACACGTGAAATTACCCCTTCAGGACTCGTGATCGCCGAGTACGGGATAAACTATAGTCACCCCTTAGAACATGCATTCAATCAATTATATTTAATATAAATAATAATATTCATTATATCAGCTTTATTTATCTTGTAAATAAAATAAAACATATCCCTCTACATCCTGTAAAGAGGATATTTATGTATTGTAAAAATATCTAAAATTATTGTATACTTAACGTAAGGAATCCAGAATTTCGCCAACATTTTCGTACAAAGTATCATCGCCATTTTCAATAAACAGATCAGTCATGGGATTGACTTTAAATATCCTAGCTTCCTCCAACAAGGACAATTGTAGTAACCACTACAAGTTGCTCAGATAAGAGGGAGGGTGGAGGGGTGTGGAGTGTATTCAGGGATGGAATGGGTGGGAATGATTTTATGCCTTTTTCTTTTCGGCTACCCCCCTTGTAAGGGGGAAGAAGCCTTGGTATATGTATGTATGTATGTATGTATGTATATATATATATATATATATATATATATATGTGTGTGTGTGTGTGTGTGTGTGTGTGTGTGTGTGTGTGTGTGTGCGTGCGTGTGTGTGTGTGTGTGCGTGCGTGTGTGTGTGTGTGTGTGTGTGTGTGTGTGTGTGTGTGTGTGTGTGTGTGTGTGTGTGTGTGTGTGTGTGTGTGTGTGTAAATATATATACTTATATGTATATTTTAAAGGAAGACTCTAATCACAAAGAAAGTATGCTACTTTTGTGTATTGCGATTGTCTCTCCATTATGCCCTCTTAATACTGTCTTGTACTACTTTGTATATATAATTTCATTTTCGCCTTTCTCCTGTGGTAGAGGGAAGAAAGAATACTGCCATTGAGTCTTCCCACTCGGGTCGTAAAGGTGGTTATTATGTCCTGCTCACTGTAGCCCCATGGCTATATTCCTTTGAGAAGTCAAGGCATAAGAGGGTGTGGGAGAAGTTTTTCAACCAGAACGCTAAGGTTTGGGGTCTTTAATGTGCGTAGGTAAAGTACAGATTATAGCAAAGGGGAAGAGATAGGCAGAATATTTGTGTGAATTAATATTGATGTGTTGACATTAAGTGAAACTAAATTAAAAGGGAAAGAAGATTTTTATCTTGGGGGTATAATGAAAAGGGTATTGGGAGTGAAGATATGACGAGGAAGGGAAGGGGTGGCTCTCTTAGTTAATGAGGCAGTAGGTAAGCTAGTGGTGGAGTGTTTAGAAAGAAAGTCAAGCATGAGTACAAATGAGAGAAGGTGGTGGATGGACGGGTGATTGATAAGGCATTAATGGACTATATAGTGATATCCATGAGAAGAATAGGAAGAATTCTGGATGTCCATGTTCTTAGGGGAGAGTGGGGAGGAATACCAGATAATATTTTTGTGGAAGGTAATTTGAGAATGGAGGTTAGGCGAAGAAAGAGGAAAAGGGCAGAAAATAGAGAGATGTTTAGAA
>NC_134801.1:7961864-7979364 GCF_046742065.1 Oratosquilla oratoria
GAAGGCTTATGGAAGGATCTTGATTGAGAGGATTAGGAGAGGAACAGAGGGAGTAATTGGTGAGGAACAGTGTGGGTTTAGGACAGGTAGGGGTTGTGTAGATTAGGTTTTGTGGTAAGACAGATATGTGAGAAAGCTATAGGAAAAGGTAAGGATTTGGCGGGGCTTTTATGGATATGGAAAAGGCTTACGACAGGGTAGACAGGAAGGCACTGTGGGAGGTACTGCAGATATATGGAATTGGAGGAAAGCTGTTAAGAGAAGTCAACAGTTTTTACGAGAGTAATAGAGCTTGTGTTAGGATTAGAAATGGAGAAAGTGAATGGTTTGAGGTAAAGGTGGAACTTCGTCAGGGATGTGTATGTCGCCCTGGCTGTTCAATCTTTACATTGATGGGGTGGTGAGGGAGGTGAATGCAAGGGTAGTGGGTCAGGGGTTGGAGATGATTAAAGAAAATGGAGAAAAGTGGGAGGTGAGCCAGTTGTTGTTTGCTGACGACACTGCGCTTATAGCAGGATCAGAGGAGGAATTGAGGAAGTTAGTGACAGAGTTTGAGAAGGTGTGTGAAAGAAGGAAGCTGAAGATAAATGTAGGTAAAAGTAAGAGGAGGGAGTGAAACCAGGCTGGAAGTGAGCATTAAGGGTGAAAAACTGGAGGAAGTGGATAGTTTTAGATACTTGGGTGCGAACGTGGCAGGAAAGGGAGGAGTGGGGGTGGAGGTAGAATGTAGATTGAGAGAAGCGAGTAAATGCCTTGGTGGATTGAAAAGTGTAATGAGAAATAGACATCTGGGAATGGATGCTAAGAGGAGGTTATATGAAGGAGTGATTGTGCCAACAACATTATACGGGTCAGAACATGGAACATGAGAGAGGAAGAGAGAAGGAGTTTGAATGTGTTTGAGATGAAATGTCTGAGAAGTATGGTAGGGGTTACTAGGCTAGATAGAGTGAGAAATAAGGAGGTGAGGAGGAAAACAGGGGTGGAAAGGGAGCTGGGAGATAGGGTTGATGAAAGAGTATTAGGATGGTTTGGACACATGGAAAGAATGAGTGAAGAAAGATTAGTAAAAGAAGTGTGGAAGGCAGAGGTGGAAAGAGTGAATATGAGGGGGCGTCCTAGGATGAGATGGATGGATGGGGTGAAAGGGGCATTACAAAAGAGAGGAATGTCGGTGGAGGAAGGACGGGAGACAATAGAAGATAGGGGTGAATGGAGAGGGGTTGTGTATAGATGATGCTGTGATGCATGAGGGGGAGTGGGTGGGGGATGGGGGTGAGGAAGTATGTATGAGAAAAAAAATGACGCAGCCCGAAGGGATTTCTCCCCGTCTTTTCCTTTTCTGTATGGGGGGACGGAGAGGGGAGGGGGTTTGCTAAATTTATGAAGCGGCCTTGCTGTGAATGTGCTGTGTCTTACGACACTGCCTCTGACCCAGGGCAGTGGACAGGATGCAGGGATGACCCGTCATCCAGGAGGTGCCAAGATATGAGGGAGGGAGGAGGGTGGAGGGGAGTGAAATATATAGGAAATGGAATGGGTGGGAGTGGTTTCTGTGCCTTTTTCTTTTTGGCTACCCCCCGTGTAGGGGGGAAAAGCCTTTGGTTTATGTATGTATGTATGTATATATGTATGTATGTATGTATGTATGTATGTATGTATGTATGTATGTATGTATGTATGTATGTATGTATGTATGTATGTATGTATGTATGTACCTCTATTCAGTTGACGAAGACAGTGACTTGATTAGTTATAAGAAGTGAAATGCAGAAGATTGTGACGTCATGTCGTCGTTGCTTGGAACACTACGCCTCATATGATTCATACGGTTCGTAATATTTTCATAAACTCATTATGCCTCATAGATGCTAACTCAGGAGTTAACTATACTTTTGAATGCTGAATACGAAAATTGTATAAGTATATATACAGTAAATACACACACACACACACACACAGGCATATATATATATATATATATATATATATATATATATGTTGGGTCAAAAAATTAAATGGTACGTTGTTATAAGAAGTGAAATGCAGAAGATTGTGACGTTATGTCGTCGTTGCTTGGAACACTACTCATCATATGATGTCGTGACGTCATGTCTCTTATTCTGATTGGCTGGTCCTCAGTTGTGACGTCATATCTCTTCATCTGATTTCTTCTTCTGTTTGGCTGGTCCTCAGTCGTGACATCATATCTCTTCTGATTGGCTGGGTGATGGTTTCAAGCAAACAAGATAACAAGCAAGATTATCAGAATTGTATAAGTATATATATATATATATATATATATATATATATATATACATGTGAGACTGAAGGTGGAAGAAGCAGACGAGGAGTAATGGGAGAATTTCACGCTTTAACGTTTCGACCTGCAGGAAGAAAACTGCCACCAAGTCTTCCCACTTGGATAGTAAAAAGCGACAAAAATGGGACTGGGATAGGACTAGGCATCCTACTCTCTGTAGCCCTAAAGGGGAAATTACTTAAAAAACAAAACAAACAAATAACAAAAAACATACAAGGGTCTGGGTGGAGTTTTTCAACCAGAACACAAAGGTTTGGATGTCTTAACGTACGTGGATGTGGTACAGATGAGAGCAAAATGGGAAGAGATAGCAGTATGTTTATGAGAAGAGAGACATGTTGACATTGAGTGCAACTAAGTCGAAAGGGAGGGGCAAGTTTGAGTTTGGAAGTGTAGTTGGGAGGGTGTTAGGAGTGAAGAGAAGACAAGGGAGAGAAGGGGTGGCTATACAAGTAGGTGAAGAGATATGTAAACGTGTGGTGGAATGGAAGGAGTTTTTTTTTTTCAAGGTTAATGTGGATGAAGGTGAAACTGGGAAGGGAGATGTAGGTTTTTGTAAATGCATATGGGCCTGGTAGTGAGAAGAGTGTAGAGGAAAGGAAGGCTTTTTGGATAGGTTTAAATGAGTGCATAGAGGGTTTAGGGAGATATGTCATTGTAGTGGTATTGGGAGATCTTAATGCTGGGGTAGGTAATAAACCAAAAGACGTAGTGGTTCGGAAGTGTGGAGTTACATGAAAAAATCATAGTGGAGATGTGTCTAGAAAGAGACTTGATGATAACAAATGCAGTTTTTAGGAAGAAAGTCAAGCATAAGTACATATGGGAGAGGGCGGTGGATGGAAGGTTGGTAGATAGGGATTTAATGGACTACATAGTGGTATATACATATACCAACGCTTTTTTCCCCTTATAAGGGAGGTAGCCAAAAAGGAAAAGGCATAAAATCATTCCCACCCATTCCATCCCTGAATACACTCCACACCCCTCCACCCTCCCTCTTATCTTAGCACCTCCTTGATGACGGGTCATCCCTGCACCTTGTCCACTGCCCTGGGTCAGAAGCAGTGTCGCATGACACAGCACATCCACAGCAAGGCCGCTTCATTAAATCGGCGACCCCCTCTCCGTCCCCCCATGCATAAAAGGAGAAGACGGGGAGAAATCCCTTCGGGCTGCGTCAAATTTTGCTCACACATACTACCTCGCCCCCCCATCCCCCCGCCCATTCCACCTCATGCATCACAACATCATCCATATACAACCATTCTCCATTCACACCTGTCTTCTGTCCTCTCCCGTCCTTCCTCAACAGACATTCCCCTCTTCCCCAAAGCCCCCTTCACCCCATCCATCCACCTCATCCTAGGACGTCCCCTCACGTTTACTCCCTCTACATCTGCCTTCCATACCTCTTTTACTAGTCTTTCTTCACTCATTCTTTCCATGTGTTCAAACCATCCTAATACTCTTTCATCAACCCCATCTCCCAACTCCCTTTCCACCCCCGTTCTTCTCCTCACCTCCTCATTTCTCAATCTATCTAGCCTAGTAATCCCATCATACTTCTCAGACACCTCATCTCAAACACATTCAAACTCCTTCTCTCTTCCTCTCTTATGTTCCATGTTTCTGCACAATCACTCCTTCATACAGTCTCCTCTTAGCATCCATTCCCGAATGTCTATTCCTCATTACACTCTTAAATCCACCAAGGCATTTACTCGCTTCTCTCAATCTACATTCTACCTCCACCTTCACTCCACCTTTTCCTGCCACATTTGCACCCAAGTATCTAAAACTATCCACTTCCTCCAGTCGCTCTCCCTTAATGCTCACTTCCAGTCTACTGCCACTTTCCCCCCTTGTACATCTCATCACCTTACTTTTCCCCACATTTATCTTTACCTTTCTTCTATCACATAATCTCCCAAACTCTGTCACCAACTTCCTCAGTCCCTCCTCCGATCTTGCCACAAGCGCAGTGTCGTCAGCAAACAACAGCTGGCTCACCTCCCACTTTTCTCCATTTTCCTTAACCATCTCCAATCCCTGACCCACTACCCTTGCATTTACCTCTCGCACTACCCCATCCATGTATAAGTTGAACAGCCAGGGCGACATAACGCATCCTTAACGAAGTCCCACCTTTATCTCAAACCACTCACTCTGTCCATTTCTAATCCTGACACAAGATCTACTACTCTCATAAAAACTCTTGACAGCTCCTAGAAGCTTTCCTCCTATCCCATATATCTACATAACCTCCCACAGTGCCTTTCTGTCTACCCTATTGTAAGCCTTTTCCAGCTCCATAAAAGCCCAAAAAACATCCTTCCCCTTTCCTATAACTTTCTCACATATCTCTCTTACCACAAAGATCTGATCTACACAACCTCTACCCATCCTAAATCCACACTGTTCCTCACCAATTACTCCCTCTGTTCCTCTCCTAATCCTCTCAATCAATATCCGCTTATAAGCCTTCCCAACTACACTTAACAAGCTAATCCCTCTGAAACTACTACATTGACACTTGTCCCCTTTTCCCGTCTGGGGTATTGGCTGCTTGTTATTGTAGCAAAGTAGCATGCAGTTGATACTTTAGGGTCTATATGGGGGCGCCCCTACGGACCAGAGTCACACACCATTTTGTCTATGATATTTGAAAACTCTTCATAGAGAAATGATAACACTTTTATACTACGACTGTCCCTCCGTTATGCTGTCCTGTACCATTTCTCTGAGTATTCATTTTCTGTGGTGGGGGAATTCCCTGTGGTGGGGGAAAAGAATACTGCTACCAAGTATTTCCACTTGGATCGTAAGAGGCGAGAAGAAAGGGACGGGAATTGGGACTAGGCATCCTTCTCCTTATAGCCCCACAGGGGACATTCCTAAACGAAAAAGTAAAGGCATAAGAGGGTCTGGGAGTTTTCCGACCAGCACCCTAAGGTTTGGGTCTTTTAATGTGCGTGGATGTGGTACAGATGAAAGTAAAAGGGAAGAGATAGGTAGTATGTTTGTAAGAAGAAAGATGGATGTGTTGGCTTTGAGTGAAACTAAGTTGAAAGGAAAGGGTGAATGTAAGTTTGGGAGTGTAAGTGGGAGGTTATCAGGTCTGAAGAGAGGGCGAGGGAGGGAAGGGGTGGCTATTCTAGTAAGTGAAGTGATAAGTAAACGTGTAGTAGAGTGGAAGGAGGTTTCCTCAAGGATAATGTGGATGAAGGTGAAACTGGGGAAGGAGATGTGGGTCTTTGTAAGTGCATATGGGCCTGGCAGTGAGAAGAGTGTAGAAGAAAGGGAGGCCTTTTGGATAGATTTAAATGAGTGCATAGAGGATTTAGGGAGAAATGTAAATGTAATAGTACTGGGAGACCTTAATGCTAGGGTAGGAAAGGGTCCAATTAATCGAGTGGTTGGGAAATGTGGAGTTCCAGGAAAGAATCGTAGTGGAGAGATGATGGTGGAAATGTGTCTAGAAAGAGAGTTGATGATAGCAAATACAGTGTTTCGGAAGAAAGTCAAGCATAAGTACACATGGGAGAGGGTGGTGGATGGAAGGTTGGTAGATAGAGCGTTGATGGATTATGTAGTGGTAAATAGGACTATGATAGGAAGAGTTAAGGATGTACATGTGCTGAGGGGAGAGGGTGGGGGAATATCAGATCATTTTTTGGTGGAAGGTAAGTTGAGAGTGGAGGATAGATGGAGAAAGAGGAAAGGAACAAAAGGTAGAGAGGTGCTTAGAGTGAACTCTTTAAATTAAAAGGAAAAGGAGAAGGAGTACAAGAAGAAGCTGAAGGAGGAGTGGGAGGGAGTGAAGGATAGAGTAGAGCTAGGTGTGGAGGAGGAATGGGGATGGTTCAAGGAGGGAGTCACAAAGTGTGCAAGGATGGTGTGTGGAACAAGAAGGACAGAAGGAAATAGAAGGAAGGGTAGTGAATGGTGGGATGAGGAAACAAAGAAGGTTGTTGTAGAAGAGAAGAAGCGAGCTTTCACAGATTGGTTACAAAATAGGACAAGGGAGTCATATGAGAGGTACAAAGAAAAGAAAAGAGAAGAAAAGCAAAAGGTAAATGAGGCAAAGAGGAGAGCAGATGTGAAGTGGGGTAAGAGTATGACAGTAATTTTGAAAGTAATAAAAAGATGTTGTGGAAAGAAATTAAGAGAGGAAGAGGAGGCGAATCAAGTAGAGAAGAAAAGGTAAAAGGTGCAGATGGAGAGATGATAATGGAAGAGAAGGCAGTAAGGGGAAGATGGGCAGAATATTTTAGGGAGTTGCTAAATGTGAAGGAGGATAGGGAGGGAAAGATAGCTGCAGTGGGAAATGCTAAGAAAATGACCGTGATGAGTGAGGAAAATGGAGGAGAAATAAAGAAGAATGAAGTGAAGGCAGTTGTTAAGATGATGAAAGCAGGTAAGGCACCTGGTCTGGATGGATGCCATGCAGAATGTCTAAAAAAAAGGAGGTACAGTGATGGTGGACAGGCTGGTGAGGTTATTTAATGTTTGCTGGAGAAAGGGTAGAGTGTCGGAGGACTGTAGGAGTGCATATATAGTTCCACTTTACATAGTGGTAATCAGGAGAAAAGTATTTAGAGTTTTGGATGTACATGTTTCAAGGGGAGAGTGGGGGAATATCAGATTATTAATTTTTTTTAGGGTGAGTTGAGAGTGGAGGATAGATGGAGAAAGAGGAAAAGAGTAGTAGGTAGGGAGGTACTTAGAGTAAACTGCTTAAGTGAGAAAGAAAAGGCAAAGGAGTAAAAGAAGAAGCTGAGAGAGGAATGGGAGGGAGTGAAGGATAGAGTAGAACTAGGAGTAGAGGAGGAATGGGGATGGTTCAAAGAAGGAGTCACAAGGTGTGCAAAATTGGTGTAAGGAACAAGGAGGACAAGAGGAAATAGAAGAACAGGTAGTGAGTGGTGCGATGATAAAGCGAAGAACGTTGTTGAAGAGAAGGAATCGAGCATTCACAGATTAGTTACAAAAAAGGACGAAAAAATCATATGAGAGGTATAAAGAGAAGATAAAAGAAGTAAAGCATAAGATAAAAGAGGTAAAGAAAAGAGCGGATGTGAAATGTGGTAAGGGTATGACAGAAATTTTTGAAAGTAGTAAAACGATATTTTGGAAGGAAACTAAGAGAGGATGTGGGGATCAAGTAAAGAAGAAAAGGTTAAAGCTGCAGATGGAGAGGTGATAATGGAAGAGGGGGCAGTAAGAGGAAGATGGGCAGAGTATTTTAGAAAGTTGTTAAATGTGAAGGAGGATAGGAAGATTAAGGTAGTTGCAGTGGGAAGTGCTAAGAAAAGGACAATGATTAGTGAGAAAAAGTAAAAGAAAAAGGAAAAATACGATGAAAGTAGTTATTAAAATGAAGAAAACAGGTAAGGCACCTGGGTTTGATGGGTGTCATGTGGAGTGTCTAAAAGAGGGAGGTACAGTGACGGTGGACTGGCTGGCGAGGTTGTTTAATGCCTATTTTAAAGAGAGTAGAGTGCCGGGGAACTGTATATTTCGATTTACAATAGAAAAGGGGACAAGTGTGAGTATAGTAGTTTCAGAGGGATAAGTTTTTTGAGTATAGTTGGGTATGCTTATGGGAGGGTTTTGATTAAGAGGATTAGGGAAGGAACAGAGGGAATAATTGCAGAGGAACAGTGTGAGTTTAGGATAGACAGGGGTTGCGTAGATCAAATTTTTATGGTTAGAAAGATATGTGAGAAAGATTTAGGAAAAAGTAAGAATGTGTTTTGGCTTTATTGGATTTAGAAAAGGCTTATGACAGGGTAGACAGGAAGGCACTGTTGGAGATTAAGAGAAGTCAAAAGTTTTTACTAGAGTAGTAGATCCCGTGATAGAATCAGAAATGGAGAGAGTGAGTGGTTTGAGGTAAAGGTGAACTTCACCAAGGATGCGTTATGTCACCTTGGCTGTTTAATTTATACATGGATGGGGTGGTGTGAGAGGTTAACGCAAGGGTAATAGGCCAGGGATTGGAGATAGTTGAATAAAAATAAAAATGGGAGATAAGCCAGTTGTTATTTTGTTGACGATACTGCGCTTGTAGCAGGAACAGAGGAGGGATTAAGTAAGTTAGTGATAGAATTTGAGAAGGTGTGGGAAGGAAGGATGCTCAAGATGAATGTGAGTAAAAGTAAGGTGACGAGATATACAAGGGGAGAGGATGACAGCAAATTGGAAGTGAGTATTAAGGGAAAGAGACAGGATGAAAAGAATACCTTTAGATACTTGGGTGCGAATTTAGCGGGAAAGGAAGGAGTGGAGGTGGAGGTAGAAGGTAGGTGGAGAGAAGCAAGTAAATGCCTCTGGAGATTAAAAAGTGTAATGAAAAATAGACATTTGGGAATAGATGCTAAGAGGAGATTGTATGAAGGAGCACTTGTGCCAACAGCACTGAATGGGGCAGAAAAAAATTAAACATAAAAAAGGGAAAGAGGAAATATTTGAATGTGTTTGAGGTGAAATGGCTGAAAAGTATGATAGGGGTTACTAGGCTGGATAGAGTGAGAAACGAGGTGAGGAGGAGAACGGGAGTGAAGAGGGGGTTGGGATATAGGGTTGATGAGAGAGTATTGGGATGGTCTGGATACATGGAAAGAATGAGTGAAGAAAGATTAGTAAAGCTGTCAAAGGCAGGGGTGGATGGAGTAAACATTAGGGGGCGACCATGGATGAGATGGATGGATGGGGTACAGGGGGAATTGAGAAAAAGGGGAATAGCTGTGTATGGATGATGTTAAAATGCATGGAAGGGAGTGGGCGGGGTATGGGGAGGATGAGGCAGTATGTGTGAATGATATATTGACACAGCCTCAGAGGATTTCTTCCTGTCTTCTCTTTTTCTGCATGAGTGAACGGAAAGGGGGGTTGCCGATTAAATGAAGTGGCCTTGATGTGGATGTGATGTGTCTTGCTATATTGCCTCTGACCCAAGGCGGTGGGTGAGTTGCTAGGATGACCCGTCATTCAGGTGGAGGCAAGAAAGGAGGGAGAGAGGGATCGAGAATTGGAGTGGAGTATGTGGGGATGAAATGGGTGGAAGTGGATTTATGCCTTTGACTTTAGTTACCACCCTTGTAAAGGAAAAAGCCGTTTGTATATGCATACACACACACACACACACACACACACACACACACACACACACACACACACACACACACACACACACACACACACACACACACACAAACATATATATATATATATGTATATATATGTTTAAATATGTATATATATATATATATATATATATATATATATATAAATATATATATATATATGTGTGTGTGTGTGTGTGTGTGTGTGTGTGTGTGTGTGTGTGTGTGTGCGTGCGTGTGTGTATATACATATGTATATATATATATATATATATGTATATATATATATATATGTATATATCTGTATATATGTATATACATACATATATATATATATATATATATATATATATATATATAAACAAAGACACTCTCGACGGCGCAGCGGTATCGTTCGCAACTGTTAACTCAGTGGTCCAAGTTCGAATCCCGCCCAGGGTTGAAAAAAAGTATCAATGCGCTACGAGCCTTTACTCCAACAGTATGTGCGGGGAGTTACAAAGGATTACAAAGGATTACAAAGGTGGAGCATGCCGACAAGAGACCTTTTGATCCATATCTAGGTCGGATGCAAAAAAAAAAAAAAAAAATCATATTAATAATAAATAAAAAATTATAATAATGTGAATAACAAATATAATACATAAATACATGCACAGATATAGTTAAAATAATAAACAAACAGGTAAATAGTAAATGATGATAAATTGACATATAACTAATAATAAATGAAAATCAGACAGACAAATTATAACAAAACAAAAACAAATAATATAACAAACTATAATCATTACAGCATCTTACTTAGGTATTTATCTAAATGATTCTTAAAGCTTCGAACTGAACTACATTGCACTACCTGTGCAGGAAGTCTATTCCATTCATTAACCACACGGTTGGCAAAGTTGTTTCTACCTACTTCCAAATTGAATCTATTTCCGGACAGTTTGAGACCATTGTTTCTTGTCTGATTCTCATTCAATGTGAAAAGTTGGTCACTTTTGATGTTGTCAATTCCCTTTAAAATCTTAAAGACCTGTATCAAGTCACCTCTTAGTCTACGCTTTTTTAGGGAAAACAGATTCATGTGCTTAAGTCGATTTTCGTATGATTTATTTTTGATATTTGGAATCAGTTTTGTGGCTCGCCGTTGTACTTTTTCCAGTCTGTCAATGTCTTTAATGAGATTCGGTGACCATACGGTTGGGTATGTATGTGTGTGTCAGGTCACAGCATTACCTATAGATCGCTCGTATATGAGCTCTGAGCTCTCATCCGGGAGGGTAGTAGCTGTCGATCACGAGTACAACTCGTGATCCAAGACCATGGTGAATTACACACACGCACACATGCGCACATGCGCACACACACACACACACACACACACACACACACACACACACACACACACACACACACACACACACACACACACACACACGACTCGGTGGCACTGTTGGTAGAGCGCTGAACTGGGAAGCAGAAGTGCTCCCAGTACCCAGTTCGAATCCTGCCCAGGGCCGAAATTATTTCGGTATCGCTGTACCTCGGGTCGTTACTCTGACTCTCGTGGGCGGGGAGTTGGGTGTGTGTGTGTGTGCAAGGTCATAGCATTACCCATAGATCGGACCTACGAGCTCTGAGCTCTCTTCCAGGAGGGAAATAGCTGTCGATCACGAGTCCAACACGTGATCCAAAGACCAAGTGAATACACACAGACACACACACACACACACACACACACACACACACACACACACACACACACACACACACACACACACACACACACACACACACACACACACACACACACACATATATATATATATATATGTATATATATATATATATATATATATATATATATATATATGTGTGTGTGTGTGTGTGTGTGTGTGTGTGTGTGTGTGTGTGTGTGTGTGTGTGTGTGTGTGTGTGTACATATATATATATATATATATATATATATATATATATATATATATATATATATATATATACTGTCATGGGTTGCTTGCTTGGTTGGCCTGGGTTAATGTAAAGAGTGGAACTTAAGTCGAGTCTAGGAGTAAGTCGAGTTCCAGTTGGGAAGCAAGCCCACAACAGTAAAGTGGAACGTATAGATAATTTAGATAGATAAACGTACGTTCCGAGGAAAAGGAATATTTGAGACTGAATGTAAGTAAGGATGGAGGTAAGATAGAAGTCTGCACAAAACTTAGATAAACTATATTTACAAAAAAAAAAAAAAGCTTTATTCTTTGACATTTACGGTCATATACTCAAAGTACACTGGAACATTTAACATAAATACATACAAGAGAAATAACAAAAGTTCCAAACATACAAAAGTAATAATATACAAGTCCAAGATTGATTAATACTATGCTTGCGAACAGAACAGCAAGGCACCAATATACAGCGAGAAGTACGTGAGGCCTGGGTTGTGTGAGTGTGAGTCCGTGTGGGGGCGGACAGCCGGTTGCTCTTTATATACCCGAGGAAGGCGTGGCCAATTGTTTCATGGTAAGGTTCGAATCACCAACGTTGTCACAACGTATGATGGCCACCAAATTCTAACATAAAGAATAATGTTGATTTAGTTCATAAACTTAAGAGTTTAAATATTAATTATAATTTCAAGCTTGTCAGTTTTGATATAACTAGTTTATTTACAAAAATTCCAATAGATGATTTAATTGTCTTTCTCACCGAATTTTTAGACAAAATCCCACTTCCATTGCCTTCAGCTAAAATCATTGAACTTATTAAGCTTTGTATTAAAGATTGTAAATTCGAATTTAATGTTCAATTTTATGCTCAGGAATTCGGAATGGCTATGGGTAATCCGCTATCCCTAGTCCTTAGTAATCTCTATATGGAATTTTTTGAAAATAAACTATTAAGTGAAATTTTGCCACCAAATGTGACTTGGTATAGGTACGTTGACGATGTTCTTTGCCTGTGGCCCAATTCTGAGGATTTAAATGCATTTTTGCAATCTCTGAATAATTTAGTTCCCTCTATTAATTTCACTGTTGAACTAGAAAATAATGGTAAGTTGCCCTTTTTGGATTGCCTTGTTCATAGGAATGGTAATAATTTTAAGTTCAGTGTTTATAGGAAGCCGACAAATGTTTTGTCTTATATTCACTATTACTCGTCTCACCAGGATAAAGTAAAAATTTCTGTCTTTTCTTCTATGTTTTTACGTGCTCTTCGTATTTGCAGCCCTGATTTTATTGATGGGGAATTTGAGTACATTGTTAATGTTGGTCTTGGATTAAAATACCCCCAAAAGATTTTTAGACCGCGCTCTCGCTTTAACGAAAAAAACTTTTTATAGTGTTCAAACATCCCCCCCCTTCGACTATAAGAATCTTTTGATTTTACCTTTTAGTAACAATCTTGCTCAAGATCCCCATATTCTTAAAACATGGAATATTAAAGTTGTGTTTAATAATCCAAATACTTTTAAGAAGTTAATAATAAAAAATTCACCTAATGACTCAGTTGGTTGCATATACAGGATCCCTTGCAGAGATTGTGAAAGGTATTATCTTGGACAAACAGGCAAAGAACTCACAACTAGGGTCAAGCAACACAAGTACAGTGTAAAAACAGCACAAGAGTATAGTGCGCTGTTTATCCATATGAGAGATTTCGATCATCGTATCGATTGGACCAATGCCTCTTCTATCATAAATTGTGATTCATTTGCCAAAAGAAATATAATTGAAAGTTGCATGATAAAAAATTCTGAAGGATCTAATATTAATATTAGCTATGGTATGTTTAAATTAGATAATTTTATCATTGACAAAATTTGTAATCAAATTAAATCATTACAAAAATGATTTAATTGTAAGTGTTCAATGTTTGTGACATTTTCTCCATGTGTTATGTCCGTTCCTTTCTCAGTTTATTGTATTACCTCTTATATACCTATGTGACAATTTTCTTTGTTGTAATCTCCTGAATATGTGAAATATCACGAAAGCGCTTGGAAATTCTAGTTTTCTTTTCCGTTTTTTCCCTGTGGTTATCAGCAATATATATATATATATATATACATATATATATACATATATACATATATATATATATTTATATATATATGTATATATACATATATATACATATATACTGTATATGCTCTATATGACAAATCTCTTTTGCAGTGTTACGATTAGTATCTTGTTTTCAGTTCAATGAAATAACACGAAGGTAGGTGGAATAAAAGTTCTCTGATATAATTAGGGGCCAAATGGGTTAATCTTGCTACGCTGAACACAATCATACTTACATTTCCATTCCTAACAAATAATAATGTTTAGTGACAGCTAGAATAGGATCGCTTGACATCAGTGGAATAATGGCTATATTATTTGTCCTTAGGTTGAATGAAATCTGAAAAGTGCTTCACAGGTTAAGAAAATTATATGAAGCTTCTTCTGAGGAGTACCGAGAGAGACGGCCACGTCAAATTAATTGTTATCATCCATCTGGCCAGTGTGTCTTTTGTTCCATCATTGCGTAAACGAAATTGATCTTTTAAGTTCCAGGTTTAGGGTAAAAAATATTGTATACAGGTATAGACGACAGTGACAGTGAGAGAGGCAGCGAGATGGATTCCCTGATAGCCATCAAGATGAAGCCATTGTAAAAGGGCGAGGGAAGGGGGAGAAAGAAAAGTAAAAACGAAAAAATGGCGAGAAATAGAAAACGGAAAAAGGAAAGAGAGGAAAAGCCATGTGGAGAGAAAAATGTAATTCATCATCTAATTCTGCTATGACTTCACGGTCTCAATAAATAAAGTTAGGTACATCTATGAATGTATACAATGTAATTTCTAGTCGTGTGGCATTGTGGCCGCCCTACCCTCATCTGTTGACGGAGCAAACGCAGGTCCAAAGTCGTCCAGCGAAGTACACGAGGTCAGAATAGAAAATTGCCTAGCCGTACGAAAGGGAGGCCAAATCTGATAAACACTGGGCAAAGGGGAGGGAACAAAATAAATACTAGAGCGAGAAAAGATATATGATGGAAAATGGGTAAAGGAATAGCGTCATAGAAAGTGGGACTTCACAGGAATTTCGTTAAGATAGAAAAATGTTGAAACAAAAAATTGGAAATGCTTTAGATTGGAAAGAGAGAAACGTTTTCTATTTTCATGAATTGTATAGAAAACGGGGGAAATTTTTGAATCAAGGTAGAGGATAAATCCGAAAACTAAAAAGCATGGGTAGGTTCGAAAGAAAGGAAAACAAATAATGGAGTTACAGAAAAACAAAAACAAAACAAAAAACGCAAAAAAGTTAATTCACAGATAAATTACTAGACACGAATTCCTTCCAGTAGGACAAATGACGCCACATCAAAACTGACATGATCCAAAGGAGTCGAAGCAACCTTAAACGAAACTACGATACATTTGTGTGTGGATCTGTATACTGGTCTTATTCGTTTCATGTGTCTCTCAATATATGTGTATGTGTGTGTGTGTGTGTGTGTGTGTGTGTGTGTGTGTGTGTGTGTGTGTGTGTGTGTGTGTGTGTGTGTGTGTGTGTGTGTGTGTGTGTGTGTGTGTGTGTGTTCACTTGGTCTTTGGATCACGTGTTGGACTCCTGATCGACAGCTATTTCCCTCCTGGAAGAGAGCTCAGAGCTCGTAGGTCCGATCTATGGGTAATGCTATGACCTTGCACACACACACACACACCCAACTCCCCGCCCACGAGAGTCAGAGTAACGACCCGAGGCACAGCGATACCGAAATAATTTCGGCCCTGGGCAGGATTCGAACTGGGTACTGGGAGCACTTCTACTTCCCAGTTCAGCGCTCTACCAACTGTGTGTGTGTGTGTGTGTGTGTGTGTGTGTGTGTGTGTGTGTGTGTGTGTGTGTGTGTGTGTGTGTGTGTGTGTGTGTGTGTGTGTGTGTGTGTGTGTGTGTGTGTGTGTGTGTGTGTGTCCACGAGAGAAAGCGTTTGTGTATGTACGTGTGTGGGTTTGTATGCGTTTCATATGCGTGTGTTTGTATGTGTGCGTCAATGCTTGCGTGTATGTGTGAGAGTGTGTGTTGTGTGTGTGTGTGTGTGTGTGTGTGTGTGTGTGTGTGTGTGTGTGTGTGTGTGTGTGTGTGTGTGTGTGTGTATGTGTGTGTGTGTGTGTGTGTGTGTGTGTGTGCGTGTGTGTGTGTGTGTGTGTGTGTGTGTGTGTGTGTGTGTGTGTGTGTGTGTGTGTGTGTGTGTGTGTGTGTGTGTGTGTGTGTGTGTGTGTGTGTGTGTGTGTGTGTGTGTGTGTGTGTGTGTGTGTGTGTGTGTGTGTGTGTCTGTATTTACCTAGTGGAAGGGAGTTATGCTCGTGGGGACCCGTCTTTGTATCTTTCAGCATGAAGTTTATTCTTAAAATTGTGAATAGTATTTGCCCACACTGTTTTTGTCATATAAGTTATTCCATATATCCAGCATTCTGTGTGGGAAGCTATTCTTTTTCCTATCACTTCTATAGTTGTACTTTCTGATTTTCTTTTCATGACCTCTTGCTTTTCCATTGTCATTTTTTAGTAAATCTTTTCTGTCAAGGATTTCCATTCCTTTCATAATTCTATATATAGTCAGTAGATCACCTCTTTCTCTTCTTTGCTCTAGTGTTGGTAGTTCTAGCTGTGATCATCTTTATTCGTACGTTCATTTGGAAAGAGCTGGTGCCAACCTTGTTGTTGCTCTCTGTATTCTTTCTAGTTTCCTTATATTCTTTTTAGTACTGGGTGTCCATAGTGTCGCTGCATATTCCAGTTTCGGTTTAATCAATGTGACTAATATATTTTTTTATCATTTCTTCATCAAGTATTCAAATGCCGCTTTCATTGACCTTAGTAGGTTCTATGTTTCACCAATTATTTTGTTTATATTTCTGTCCGGTGTCATATCGTTGCTGATTAGTTATCACTCCAAGGTCTCTTTCCGAGTGCACTTTTTTATTTCATTTTCGCCAATTTTGTATTTTTTTTTTTTTTTTTACCAAACTCCATTATGCTACACTTCTTGATATTTAAGTTCACCTCCCACTTTTGAGCCCATTTCGAGATTGTGTCCAGGTCTGATTGTAATGAGTCACAGTCCTCATTTGTTGATATTTTCTTTAATATTTTTGCATCATCAGCGAAGAAATTCATATAATATTCAACTCCTTCGTCCATGTCGTTTACGTATTTGGCAAACATGATTGGATCCAGTACTGACCCTTGTGGAACACCACTTATCATTTCTTCCCATTTCGAGTATTTGTCTCTAATTACTACCCTCATTTTTCTCCCAGTCAGGAAGTCTTCCGTTCATTTTGATCAATCTCTCTCATCTATTATATCTATCATTCTCGAATAGAAGCTGATTAGATTTGTAGTACATGATCTTCCTTGTCTAAATCCAAATTGGCTTAGGTTTAGTATAGATTTTTCTTCCAAATGTTTAACCAATCTAATTTTAATCACTTTTCACATATTTTAGGTACTGTGCTTGTTAGGGAGACCGGTCTGAAGTTAGATGGATCTTCCTTACTTCTTCCTTTATATATTGGAACAATGTTTGCATAACAATAATAATAATAATAATAATAATAATAATAGTAGCAGTAATAATAATAATAATAACAATAATGATAATAATAATAATAATAATAATAATAATAATAATAATAATAATAATAATAATAATAATAATAATAATAATAATAATAATAATAATAATAATAATAATAATAATAATAATAATAATAATAATAATAATAATAATAATAATAATAATAATAATAATAATAATAATAATAATAATAATAATAATAATAATAATAATAACTAGCGGAACCCGTGTAAATTACACGAAAGAGAAGAGGGTAAATCATTGCATCAAGATGGCAAAAGAGGTAGGATATCCTCTCCCTCTGTTGTCCTTCAGGGTACACTATAATGTCACGCTGGACAGGAGGTTCTCCATCATTACCGACAAATATTGCTGCAATTTCATCATTTGTTGGATTATTATC
>NC_134801.1:7986864-7996864 GCF_046742065.1 Oratosquilla oratoria
GATCTACACAACCTCTACTTGTCCTAAATCCACACTGTTCCTCACCAATTACTCCTTCTGTTCTTCTCCTAATCCTCTCAATCAAGATCCTCCCATAATCCTTCCCAACTACACTTAACAAGCTAATCCCTCTGAAACTACTACATTCACACTTGTCCCCTTTTCCCTTGTAAAGAGGAACTATACAGGCACTCCTCCAGTCCTCCGGCACTCTACCCTCTCTCCAGCAAACATTAAATAACCTTACCAGCCAGTCCACCATCACTGTACCTCCCTTTTTCAGACATTCTGCATGGCATCCATCCAGACCAGATGCCTTACCTGCTCTCATCATCTTAACAACTGCCTTGACCTCATCCTTCCTTATTTCTCCTCCATTCTCCTCACTCATCACTCTCATTTTCTTCGTATTTCCCACTGCAGCTATCTTTTCCTCCCTATCCTCCTTCACATTTAGCAACTCTCTAAAATATTCTGCCCATCTTCCCCTTACTGCCTTCTCTTCCATTATCATCTCCATCTGCACCTTTTACCTTTTCTCCTCTACTTGATTCGCCTCCTCTTCCTCTCTTAATTTCTTTCCACAACATCTTTTTATTACTTTCAAAATTTTCTGTCATACTCTTACCCCATTTCACATCTGCTCTCCTCTTTGCCTCCTTTACCTTTTGCTTTACTTCTCTTTTCTTTTCTTTGTACCTCTCATATGACTACCTCGTCCTATTTTGTAACCAATCTGTGTAAGCTCGCTTCTTCACTTCTACAACCTTCTTTGTTTCCTCACCCCACTATTCACTACCCTTCCTTCTATTTCCCTCTGTCCTTCTTGTTCCACACACCATCATTGCACACTTTGTGACTCCCTCCTTGAACCATCCCCATTCCTCTTCCACACCCAGCTCCACTCTATCCTTTACTCCCTCCCACTCCACCATCAGCTTCTTTTCGTACTCCTTCTCCTTTCCCTTTTCATTCAAAGAGTTCACTCTAAGAACCTCCCTACCTTTTGTCCCTTTCCTCTTTCACCATCTATCCTCCACTGTCAACTTACCTTTCACCAAAAAATTATCTGATATTCCCCCACCCTCTCCCCTTAGCACATGTACATCCTTAACTCTTCCTATCATAATCCTATTTACCACTACATAATCCATTAGCGCTCTATCTACCACCCTTCCCTCAACCACCCTCTCCCATGTGTACTTATGCTTGACTTTCTTCCGAAACACTGTATTTGCTATTATCAACTCTCTTTCCAGACACATTTCCACCATCAACTCTTCACTACGATTCTTTCCTGGAACTCCACATTTCCCAACCACTCCATCCATTGGACCACTTCTTACCCTAGCATTAAGGTCTCCCAGTACTATTACATTTACATTTCTTCCTAAATCCTCTATGCACTCATTTAAATCTATCCAAAAGGCCTCCCTTTCTTCTACACCCTTCTCACTGCCAGGCCCATATGCACTTACAAAGACCCACATCTCCTTTCCCAGTTTCACCTTCATCCACATTATCCTTGAGGAAACCTCCTTCCACTCCACTACCCGTTTACCTATCTCTTCGCTTACTAGAATAGCCACCCCTTTCCTCCCTCGCCCTCTCTTCACTCCTGATAACCTCCCACTTACACTCCCAAACTTACACTCACCCTTACCTTTCAACTTAGTTTCACTCAAAGCCAACACATCCATCTTTCTTCTTACAAACATACTACCTATCTCTTCCTTTTTACTCTCATCTGTACCACATCCACGCACATTAAAAGACCCAAACCTTAGGGTGCTGGTCCGAAAACGCCCAGACCCTCTTATGCCTTCTCTTTTTTGTTTAGGAATGTCCCCTGTGGGGCTACAAGGAGAAGGATGCCTAGTTCCAATCCCCGTCCCTTTCTTCTCGCCTCTTACGATCCAAGTGGGAATACTTGGTGGCAGTATTCTTTTCCCCCACCACAGGGAATTCCCCCACCACAGAAAAATAATACTCAGAGAAATGGTACAGGACAGCAACAAGGGGTTGGCGGACAGCATAACGGAGAGACAGTCGTAGTATAAAAGTGTCATAATTTCTCTATGAACAGAGTTTTCCTCTATCATAGACAAAATGGTGTGTGGCTCTGGTCCGTAGGGGCGCCCCATATAGACCCTAAAGTATCAACTGCATGCTACTTTGCCACAATAACAAGCAGCCAATACCCCAGACGGAAAGAATAAGAATAAGAATAAGAATAAGAATAAGAATAAGAATAAGAATAAGAATAAGAATAAGAATAAGAATAAGAATAAGAATAAGAATAAGAATAAGAATAAGAATAAGAATAAGAATAAGAATAAGAATAAGAATAAGAATAAGAATAAGAATAAGAATAAGAACAAGAACAGAATAAGAATAAGAATAAGAATAAGAATAAGAATAAGAATAAGAATAAGAATAAGAATAAGAATAAGAATAAGAATAAGAATAAGAATAAGAATAAGAATAAGAATAAGAATAAGAATAAGAATATGAATAAGAATAAGAATAAGAATAAGAATAAGAATAAGAATAGGAATAAGTGTGAGAATGAGAATGAGATTATGAATATGAATAGAAATGGAAATGAGAATGAGAATATAAATGTGAATGAGAATTAGAATGAGAATGACAATTAGAGTGAGAATGAGAATAAGAATATGAATGAGAATGAGAATGAGAATGCGAATGCGGATGCGAATGAGAATGAGAATGAGAATGAGAATGAGAATGAGAATGAGAATGAGAATGAGAATGAGAATGAGAATGAGAATGAGAATGAGAATGAGAATGAGAATGAGAATGAGAATAGGAATAGGAATAGGAATGGTAATGGTAATGGTAATGGGAATAAGAATAAGAATAAGAATAAGAATAAGAATAAGAATAAGAATAAGAATAAGAATAAGAATAAGAATAAGAATAAGAATAAGAATAAGAAAAAGAAAATGAATAAGAATAAGAATAAGTATAAGTATAAAAATAAGAATAAAAATAAGAATATGAATATGAATAAGTGTAAAAGTAAAAATAAGAATAAAAGTAGGAATAAGGAAAAAAAAAGGAATAATAATTAAACGGAAATACGAGTAGCTAGAGGAAAAGAATTATCAGTTGATTATCCTATTATTATAGCCCCACGGCTTTCATATAACTTGTATCGTCCGCCTGGCAGCCAGTTCCATACTGTAGGTCACTCAAGGGAGAAATATGGTCTAGGAATTTTTGTTGTGATGAAATTTAAGATGATGTGCTCTTCTCTGTGATGCTTTCATCTATGGCAGTTTGATAATGTATAACCAGGTCTAATCTGTTGGTGTTGTCTTTGTGATGCATGGTGTCCTGAATGTAAGTGTGCTAGTTTGGCTCTTGGTTCTCTGGGAAGAACTTTTTTTGTGTGGGGCTGATGTGTGTGAATTTAGTGAAATAATAGATTTAGTTTTCCGTCTTGAAAAACTAGTTTAATGACCTGATTGTGAATGCGTTTTCGTGTGGATGACTTTGTATATTTTGAGTAGTAAAATATTGTATGATTCTTATCTAATTAGTTTTGTTTATTTATTCATTTATTTATTTATTTATTTATTTATTTATTTATTTATTTATTTAGTTATTTAGTTATTTAGTTATTTAGTTATTTAGTTATTTAGTTATTTAGTTATTTAGTTATTTAGTTATTTAGTTATTTAGTTATTTAGTTATTTAGTTATTTAGTTATTTAGTTATTTAGTTATTTAGTTATTTAGTTATTTAGTTATTTAGTTATTTAGTTATTTAGTTATTTAGTTATTTATTTGTTTATCTATTTATTTATTTGTTTATTTATCTATTTATTTATTTATTTATCTATTACTTATTTACATTCAACTATTTGTGCTTCTGTGATGTATTAAAATGGATTAGCTCTAGAGCATTGTTATCAGTGACTGTGAGTAGTGCAGGATGTTGGGCTTTGTGGATTAAAACTAGATGAATATTGTGCTTATGTAGTAGGTGAACCAGCTCTGTGCGTTTATTTGAAATTCTGCATTACCTTTACAGGATATTCTTCCTTTTTTGTGTGTGTACTTGTGTTCTTGTATGACGGATGCCGCTTCATTTCTTTGTAGATCAAGATTGTGTTGGAGAATGGAGTGCATGTGAGTGGAACCATGAGTGGCGTGTGTTCCATTTGATGGACGTGCTTGCAAAGTTTATTGGTTTTGTATATGTTGGACATGTGAATGGGTCTACGTTGGTTTCTACATCTCTAGTTAATAGGAAGAGCTGTGTGAGGTAATATGAAAAACAACCGCAAATGAGAATAAGAATATAGTAGGAATAAAACAATAATATTAACATCAAAAAGAAAAATAATAACAATAGATATTGTTTAAGAATAACAATAGGAAAACGAATACGAATAACAACAAAAATAGTAATAATAATAAGAATAACAATACAAACAAGAAAACTAATAGTAATATGAATAGTAACAGGAATAAGAATGAGAATAAGAATAGGAATAGGAATAGGAATAAGAATAAGAATAAGAATAAGAATAAGAATAAGAATAAGAATAAGAATAAGAATAAGAATAAGAATAAGAATAAGAATAAGAATAAGAATAAGAATAAGAATAAGAATAAGAATAAGAATAGGAATAAGAATAAGAATAAGAATAAGAATAAGAATAAGAATAAGAATAATAAAAATAATAAGAATAATAAGAATAATAAGAATAATAAGAATAGGAATAGGAATAGGAATAGGAATAGGAATAGGAATAAGAACAAGAACAAGAACAAGAACAAGAACAAGAACAAGAACAAGAACAAGAACAAGAACAAGAATAAGAATAAGAATAAGAATAAGAATAAGAATAAGAATAAGAACAAGAACAAGAACAAGAACAAGAACAAGAACAAGAACAAGAACAAGAATAAGAATAAGAATAAGAATAAGAATAAGAATAAGAATAAGAATAAGAATAAGAATAAGAATAAGAATAAGAATAAGAATAAGAACAAGAACAAGAACAAGAACAAGAACAAGAACAAGAACAAGAATAAGAATAAGAATAAGAATAAGAATAAGAATAAGAATAAGAATAAGAATAAGAATAAGAATATGAATAAGAATAAGAATAAGAATAAGAATAAGAATAAGAATAAGAATAAGAATAAGAATAAGAATATGAACAAGAACAAGAACAAGAACAAGAATAAGAATAAGAATAAGAATAAGAATAAGAATAAGAATAAGAATAAGAATAAGAATAAGAATAAGAATAAGAATAAGAATAAGAATAAGAATATGAATAAGAATAAGATCCAGTACCGTTCAATAGGTCTACCACACGGGAGCTTCGAGATACAGACCAGCTACTGGGCTCACCTGCCAGCCAATCAGTTTCATGCTTCACTCGTGCTCGGTAGCTTGATCCTGTGTGGATATAAATATACAAATATGGTTAAATTTTCTCAATGTTCTCCAAACTCCCAGTGAAACAGCGAGCAGTCTACACTCTAAAGAAGCCTTAAATCGAAGCAAAAAACTCTAAGTTTCGGTGAAAGATAGTCAAAAGTCTACCCTGTTTCTAGAAGATTTCCATCAAGTCGGCACACGGCAGCACTGTAAGCTATGCTACTCATGAAAGAGAAATGTATAATTTCATCCAGTCCCTCTCTACAGACAATATGAAGAAGCATCCAGTGCACTTCATTTTAATCAGAATTGCATAAGAGAAATGATGTGACTAAGATATATATATATATATACATATATATATATATATATATATTTGTATATATATACATATATTATATATATATATATGTATATATACAGATATATATATACATATATTATATATATATATATATATATATATATATATACGTTTATTATCATGGGCAAATTCATTTTAATTTAGCAAATGTAATATATCCATTCATATAAAAATCTTAATGTGGTTGTATTCGAAACAAAGGAATCAACTAAAAGCCGATACCTGTGTAAATCTTTACTAATTCATTTACCTGACACTAGTACCTAATAAGGTATCATTTTTAAGCCTTGCATTAATGTCGTAATATCTCTCATAAAGCACTTAATAATCACTATTCGAAAACAAATCATTGTTGTATTTATTAGTAATAGAAACTAATAATAAATAAATCTTTGAATTATTTTACATTTTCGTGTACAGTAAATGGACTTAACACAATTGTAGGTAAGCTTTTTGACTATGCTTTCTCTTCAATCAAATGGATTTAATATCTGTAATGTATGTAGCTCATTCATTGCATAAGGGATATCTACTTGTGTTTCCTGTTTTCGGTAGAAGATGGCCTTGTTATGATTTATTTACGCTTGTCTATTTTCATCTCGACTGATAGATTTAATGATTGGAGGTACTGAGGATTAATCGGACTTCTTTCGGAGTTTAGGGTTCATTAACCTATACGACTCACTAGCTCTCAAAAAGTTCTAGAAGCTTGATAACATAAAATATTAAATCTCGTTTGTCATCGGCAGCGGACTAATTAGTTACATTATGTGTGTGTGTGTGTGTGTGTATTTACCTAGTTGTATTTTACGGAAAGGAGAGTTATGCTCGTGGTATCCCGTCTTCATATTTCGTTTTTTCTAGAATGTTTTTAAATTCGTGTATTGTTTTTGCACACAACACATTTTCATCTAACTTGTTCCAAACGTCTATTATCCTGTGTGGAAAGCTGTTTTTTCAGGTCTCTTCTATAACTGTCTTTCTTTACGAGTATTTTCTTCACCATTTCTTCACCCAGGTATGTAAATGCCACTTTGATTGTTCTTATTGAATTATAAGTTTCTCCAAAAATCTTGTTTATATGTATTTCAGAGGACATATTATTCATAATAATGACTCCCAGGTCCTTCTCATTTTCTACTTTTTTAATTCCTTCCTCTCCAATTTATATGATCCGACTTTTTTTTTTTTTTTTGCTTCTTCCAAATTTCATTATACTTCACTTCTTAATATTGAATTCCATCTCCCACTTCCTAATCCATTCCCGTACTTTATTGAGATCACTCTGCAGCGACTCACAATCTTCTACACTGTTCACTTTTTTCAACAATTTTATATCGTCCGCAAAAAAGCTTATATAACTTTCAATTCCTTTATCCATATCATTAACATATATAGCAAACATTATTCGGGCCATCTACTTCTTGTATTACATCTATTAGCCTTGAATAGAAACACATTAAGTTTATGATGCATGGTCGGCCTTCTCTAAATCCAAATTGCCTTGGATTTAGTAGTTTTTTTTTTTTTTAAAGCCTTACCCTTATAATTTTGATCATTCTTTCACAAAATTTAGCTATCGTACTTGTTAGAGAGACCGGTCTATAGTTAGTAGGGTCATCCTTGTTTCCCCCTTTATATACTGGTACTATATTTGCTCTTTCCAATCTTCTCGAACTTTTCCTTCTTTTAATGAACTGCTTATTAAACTATGTATTTTGTCTGTTAGTTCAGTGCTGCATTCTCTCAAAATCCAGTTTGCCATTTCATCTGGTCCTTGCGTATTTTATGACATCGAGATTACTCAAGTGATTCATCATTTCATTCCTTGTTATTTCTATATTTTTCATAGGGGGGACTTTCTCCCCCAACTCGATATCTCTAGGTTGTATGTTCTCCCTCGTAAACACCGATTTAAAATGCTTGCTCATAATTTCTGCCATTTCTATTTCCTCTGTGTATTCAACTCCTTCTTGTAGTCAAGGTTACTCAAGTGATTCATTATTTCATTCCTTGTTACTTCTATCTCTTTCATAGTGGGACTTTCTCCTCCCACTCGATATCTCTTGGTTGTATGTTCTCCCTCGTAAACACCGATTTAAAATGCTTGTTCATAATTTCTACTATTTCTATTTCCTCTGTGTATTCAACTCCTTGTCATAGTTTCTCTAATTCTTGTTTGCTTTTCAATTTGTTGTTTACAAATCTATAAAATAGATTTGGTTGATCTTTACATTTTTCTATGACATCTTTTTCGTATTTTCTCTTTTCTTCTCTGCACACTTGTACATATTCATTTCTATGATTAGTATATATTTTCTATTTTTCAGGTCTTTTGTCTTTTGTCCATTCTATCCAAGCTTTATCCCTTTTGTCTTTTAACTCCCTACATCTTTTGTTGTACCAACACTTTACATATCCTTTTTCTTGTTTTCCACTCCTTCTTTATAAATTTTTGTCAAAATATTACATTTCTCTTCTACTGCTGTTTCTTTCTTGTGTATCCTTTCCCAGTCTGCTTTTTGAAAGAATTCTCTTATTTTATCAAAATTCGTTTTTCCATACATCAATGTTCCCTTTCCAATTTTTTTTTCATGTATTTTTTTTTCGTTTATTTGCAGTTCAACCAATATATGTTCACTTTTACTTATTGGTGTCTTATATTTAATCTTGTCCACTATTTCGGATTCTGATGTGATTATTAGGTCTAGTCTCGATGGTTCTTCCCCATACCTAGTATTCTCTTGTATCCATTGCGTCATTGTATGTTCTATAATCATACTAAGTAGTTCATTTTCCCATAGGTCTTCTCCACCCTTCACTGTCATCTCTTCCCTGTATATTTCTTTACAATTAAAGTCACCCATTACAACTATTCCTTCTCCATCTTCCATTATCTTAGTGTTATCCTTGTGTCTTTTAACACATTTTTGTATTCTCTCTCTTCCCATGAAGCCGTTTTAGGAGGCACATAATTTACTACAAACTTCCTGCTCTTCCCATCCCTGTCCTCCACTTCCATCATAATCATCTCTACTCTATTCTTTCCATATGTGACATTCCTCCCATTTATATCCTTCTTAATCAGGAACATAACTGCATCCCTTGTTTTACCTCTCTGTTCCTAATCAAATAATTATATGCACCATGTCCTACACTGCTGGGTGGTAGTGGGCTTTTCAATTTTGTCTCTACAATTCCCATTATCTCCGGTTCTTTTTCCTTCAGGTAATCATTCAGTTCGTTCAAGCCTGTTACTAAGCCATCTATATTTGTGTAAGACACTTCTGATTTTCTACTACTTCCATCGTGTTTTCTATTTCCCTTCCGTTTTTCTCTGCTATGTACCATTTCCTCGCTTTCATATCCACTACTCTTCAATAGAATTTCTCTTTGACTCTGTTCTGTTCTTGTTTTTTTCTTAGCTTCTCGTCTTTTTGCTTTCTCATCCTCTCTTTCCTTTTTATTAATTTCTCTTTTTATCCATACCTGTTTATACTGATCACTTTTTGCTAGTTTCCCTGTTTTTGCTAAGATATTCTCTGCTGTCATTTGTGGCCTGAATTTAACTTTAATTGGTCTGGTCTTATCTCTATTGTATTTCCCTATTCTATATATTTCTTCAGATTCTTTCCCTGTGTCTGGTTCATCCTCTTGAACTACTTCTAATATCTTGTTTACCTTTTCCTTCTCCTCTTTTGCTCTTGTAGCCCTATTTGGATTATGCTTCTCTTCCATCCCTAATATAATTATACTTTTTTTTTGTCCGCTAAGTCTCTTACTATATTCTCCTTTTCTCTCATCACTTTAATAGATGTCTCCTTACTTTGCTCTTTCATCCGTTGTTTCATTATATCTCTAAAATCAATTTTGTTGTTCTCTTGGACTTTTCTCTAACCCTGTACTTCTTTTCCTATGGACTCTTTATTCTCTTTATTCTTCTTCTTTAATTCCTCATTCTCTCCTTTTATATTTTAACCGTCTTTTTAATTCTATGGTTTCTTTAGTTACGTTTTGATTCTCCTTCTTTAGTTCTTCCAGTTTATCAACTCTTTGTGTAACTAGTGTTAATTGGTTAAACCTAACCTCCCATTCTTCGTTCATTTTTTTTTCTTTCTTTTAGTTTTTCCTCTAGATTTACTGGTCGGGGGAGGTTGTCATCTCCTCCCTCATTAAATCCATAACAACATTTATCTTCTCTTTCCATTGAGT
>NC_134801.1:8001864-8014364 GCF_046742065.1 Oratosquilla oratoria
TATACTAGTTATAGAAATGAATATGTACAAGTGTGCAGAGAAGAAAAGAGAAAATACGAATTAGATGTCATAGAAAAATTGTTGAAAAAATCAACCAAATATATTTTACATATTTGTAAACAACAAACTGAAAAACAAATAAGAATTAGAGAAACTATGACAAGGAGGAGTTGAATACACAGAGGAAATAGAAATGGCAGAAATTATGAACAAACATTTTAAATCGGTGTTTACAAGGGAAACAGGGATGACCCTACTAACTATAGACCTGTCTCTCTAACAAGTACGATAGCAAAAATTTGTGAAAGAATTATCAAAAGTAGATGGGTAAGGCATTTGGAAAAAGACAACGTACTAAATCAAAGGCAATTTGGATTTAGACAAGGACGCTCATGCGTCACAAACTTAATGTGTTTCTATTCAAGACTAATAGACGTAATACAATAAAGAGATGGATGGGTTGATTGTGCATTTCTAGACCTGAAAAAAAATGATAAGGTGCCACATAAGAAGTTGCTTGATAAATTAGAAACTGCAGGAGGAATACAGGACAAACTGCTGAAGTGGATGGAAGACTTCTTGCATGAAAGAAAAATGAGAGTAGTGATAAGAGACAAACACTCTAATTAGGATGAAGGGATAAGTGGTGTTCCACAAGGAACAGTTCTGGCCCCAATAATGTTTGCTATATATATTAATGATATGGATAAAGGAATTGAAAGTTATATGAGCTTCTTTCCGGATGAGGCAAAATTGTTGAAAAAGTGAACACTGAGGAAGATTGTGAGTCGCTACAGAGTGATCTCAATAAAGTATGGGAATGGAGTAGGAAGTGGGAGATGGAATTCAATATTAAGAAGTGTAGTATAATGGAATTTGGAAAAAGCAAAAAAAGAATAGTGGGATCATACAGATTGGGAGAATAAGAAATAAAAAAAAATGAAAATGAGAAGGACCTGGGAGTCATTATTATGAATAACATGTCCTCTGGGAAACATATAAACAAAATTTTTGGAGAAGCTTATAATTTTATTAGAACAATCAAAGTGGCATTTACATACCTGGATGAAGGAATGGTGAGGGAAATACTAGTCACTTTGATAAGACCAAGATTGGAATATACAGCGACGACGTGGTCACCAAGTACAAAAAAAATGTATAACAAAACTTGAAAGAATACAAAGAGCAATTACAAAATTAAGACCAACACTCTCAGAACTATCATATGAAGAAAGACGAGCAAAACTTGAGCTAGAGACATTAGAGCAAAGAAGAGAGAGAGGAGACTTGATAACTATTTATAGAATCATGAAAGGCATAGAAACTATGGATAGAGAGGATTTAGTCAAATGGGATAGTAGAAATACAAGAGGACACAGAAAGAAAATTAAGAAAGACCGTTACAGAAGAGATCTAAAAAAGAACAGCTTTCTCCACACGAGTAATAGACATTTGGAACAAGTTAGATGAGAAAGTGGTGTATGCAAAAACAATACACGCATTTAAAAACAGTCTAGATAAAATAAGATATGAAGACGGGACAACACGAGCATAGCTCTCCTTCCCGTAAAATACAACTAGGAAAATACAACTAGGTAAACACACACACACACACACACACACACACACACACACACACACACACACACACACACACACACACACACACACACACACACACACACACACACACACACACACACACACACACATATATATATATATATATATATATATATACTGTATATATATATATATATATATATATATACATACACACGTGTATATATATATATATACATATATGTATATACACACACATATATATATATGTATATATGTATATATATACATGTATATATATATATATATATATATATATATATATATATATATCAAATGGCAAATTCGAACCAGAGACTCACCAGGTGGAGCTTAGAACTTCAGTCAGACCCCATCTCCTTCCATCACGTGAAGGGGGTTAAGAACATTTTGGCCGACACGCTATCTCGTAGCGTGTCTCTAGAGGACGGAGGTGTTACAACTATGGACCCGTCTAACTTCAAGACATAATATTTACGTAAATATTATACGTGTGCGCATGTGTACACCTGTGTACGATTAGCGTAGTGCAAAGGTGTGCCGGCTTTCCCACCATAACCTTCGCCGCGCCTTCGCTTGCAACCGCCAGGCCGGCGTGCGAAGGTGCTAAATTTTGCACTGTTACTTTTATATACGTATTTCTTTCTCTTTATACTTTTGTCATGTTATTTATTCAATATATATGGATTTATGTATGTGTATTATCTTTTGGATCTATCTTGTCAATCTCGGGAACTGATTAATGTAAAATTGGAAAAATATAATTCTCTTGGATTTCGTATAAGCCCACTAAACGTGTGGGAAATATGATTATTTGTCAACTGTGTGACTGCTTTCTCGGCGCGCGCCGAACTCACACAATATATGCGTGGGAACGGAGTTTTTAGCAATAGTGTATCGGCCTCTTTTCACGTATCTATTAATGTCTATTTTGCTTTCATAAACTTTAAGTTTCTTTTTGTAACTAAAATTGACAAGGTGACATTATTATCTATTATTTGTATGCCCCATTTTGTAGAGAATATGTCCATAGATATATTCTAAATCTTTTATGCTCATTGCCTATGTCGACATTTAGCAGCTCTTTCATTGGCTCGCCAGGAAGCTTATAGCTTTCGTAACTGTCTAAAGTCGCTCTGTCTTTTTACGGAGACACTCTATCTCTCATTCTTGCTAGCCATATACTTAAAAATTTCCTCATAGTAGGACTTTGCATTTTTTTTTTTATTCAAGTCATAAGATTTCTCGACTTTGAATATTTTTCTACATGTGTTTTGTCCTGGCGACTTTAGCCTATTTATATTCTGTAGGACACAGATTTACTTACGCATTGATGTATTTGATTATAATCTTGTAATATTGTTTCAATCATGTGTTTTGTCCTGGCGACCTCAGCCATTTTTATTTTATAGGACGCACATTTACTTACACATTGATATATTCGATTTTTTTGCAAAGCATTTGATATTGTGTGCATACGTTATGATTTCTATGTATGGGATTTGTATACTATTGTGCTCACTTGGTGACCTCTATCTTTTGATCGTGTTTATTTTTGAGAAGGAAATGATAATTTCTTATTTCTATATAACTCCCAGATTTTATGAACCTGGCTCTTCCTCCCCATTATCTGTAGTCGTCACGATCGATATATATATATATATATATATATATATATATGTGTATATACTGTATAATATATATATATATATATATATATATGTGTGTGTGTGTGTGTGTGTGTGTGTGTGTGTGTGTGTGTGTGTGTGTGTGTGTGTGTGTGTGTGTCTGTGTGTGTGTGTGTGTGTGTGTGTGTGTGTGTGTGTGTGTGTGTGTGTGTGTGTGTGTGTGTGTGTGTGTGTGTGTGTGTGTGTGTGTGTGTGTTTGTGTGTTTATATATTGTAACGTAATATTAGATATTACGTCATATGTGTAATTATGTTATAGAATTGTGTTCCTTTGTATTACATAACTATGTTCATATTTCTTGTCTATGTATGTATTGTAACAATGTTAAGCAGTAACGCCCGTCCATTATATGTAATCTCGCCTACGTGCGAAGTGAGGTGCGCACTCTTGTAGAACAAACAGACAAGCGAAATCCTGAATAGTTCGGAGCGCACAGATTTGACAGTTACTAAATAAATAGATTGTTCAAGCAAGTCGAGGGTCCTAAAACTACCCATGTTGACGTGTTAACTTACCCTCCTCCTCACCCGCACCCTTAACCGGAAGTATCCGGCTTCCGGTCCAATGGTATATAAGCGGTGGAACCGCTCATTCCTTGTCATTTTTCGCTCTATTGATCTCTTGATAAGAATACAAGTTTGGACTCATGAGACGATTGGTGTGAAGTGATCACCCTTTTTTGCCTACATTACGTGTCTGATATACATTGCATTACTTTACTTATATTTGTACTTATTACTTATTCTGATGCATGTTCCTGATCTCTTTGTACTTAGATAGTACCATATTGCATACTTATCTTGTGTTTCTTATTTGAACGATAATTTCCATAATCATGTAACGGTCCCATTGACCCTACTGCCCATTCTCTTTTGTGTTGATTGCCTGTAAATATTTTCCATTAATAATTTCGTTTACTAGTTTTATCGCTAGTTTAATATTCCTTTCCTGGAATCTTCTTTGTTACCTTTTCTTCTAGTCTTACGAATTATCTAGGCCCTGACCAGATAGTTCAGTCCTACAGTGGCTTCTAGAAGTGCGCTGGTTCTTAAGCACTTAGACGTTATACGTAACGTCTCTTCACATACTAGCGCCCGTAACAAAGTGGCGACCCTTGCCAAGGATATTGGATCAGGTATTTAACACATTCTTATAGAGATGGATGATATAGTTCAAGAATTCGTTCAAAATCCCAAGGTAAGTTTCTTAAAGAAACAAACTAAAGACACTTTGATAGAAATAGGCAAGCACTTTGGAGTAGACATTGATACAAGTTTACGAAAGAAAAAAATACTTCAGGAACTTGTTGAAAATCTGATCGAAGATGAGATATTATCTCCAGAAGAGATTACAGCTATACAAATTCCTTCAAATAGGTTAGAAATAGAGGCACGACTAACCGAACTTAAGATTAAGGAGATTGAATTAAAGGTCAGGAGAGTAGAATTTGAGGAAGAAGCTAAATTGAAACAAATGCAAATTGAGGCAGAATTTAAAGCTAAAGAGGAGGAAACTAAACTGAAACAAATGCAAATTGAGGCAGAATTTAAAGCTAAAGAGGAGGAAACTAAACTGAAACAAATGCAAATTGAGGCGGAATTTAGAGCTAGAGAAGAGGAAGCTAAAGTCAAATTGGCAGAGTTAGAATTAAAGAAGGCAGAAGTAGAAGCTAGGATTGTTGATAGACAACCCGTAGTTCAGGAAGGTCATATAGATATTTCCAAGTATGTAAAACTTTTACCCATATTTTCAGAAGGAGAGCCAGAAATTTTCTTTCTTCAGTGGGAAAAATTGGCACGACAGTTACAAATCCCTAAAGAAAATTGGCCATTAATCATTCAAACACAATTTAAGGGTAAGGCTCAGCAAATTTATACTTCTCTTTCAGAAGCAGAAAGTGAGTATGATAATATGAAAGCTTGTATTTTAAAAGCTTATGAACTAATACCAGAGGCCTATAGACAGAAATTCCGTAATTATAGGAAGACACCTCAGTTAACATACGTAGAATATGCGGCTCAACAAGAGAGGTTATTCAATAGGTGGTGTTTGGCTAGTGAAACGGACACCTTAGATAGACTTAAACAGTTGATTTTATTGGAGCAGTTTAAGAATACCTTAGAGACAGATCTTAGGATTTTTATAGATGATCATGTTCCCGAAACTTTAACTAAAGCTGCTGTACTGGCTGATGAGTTCACACTAAATCATAAACCTAAGTCAAGACAAATGGAATCCCAAAAGTCAAAGTCATATATTCCAGATTCAACAAAATACTCTGATCCTTGGTCCCCAAAGAAACACTTTGAAAATCAGTCTAGCCCATCACATTTCAGTCACAGGTCTGATTTCAATCAATATCCTCCAAACCAACCTTGGCAAAGAATGGACAGGTTTAAGACTAATCCCCCTGTAACTTGTTCATATTGTAAACAGGTTGGCCATCACATTTCTAATTGCAGAAAGAGACTGACACCCTCATTCTCCAATAAGATACCAACTCTTGTAAGTAATATAAAATCAGATGATTCAAAATCCTCTATTCAGGATACACTACCAAAGAAGCCGGTATTGTCAAGTAATGTAGAACCCCCCTCATCAAATCATGATCCTTGTTTCAAACCATTTGTATCTTCAGGAACTATATCTCATAGTAGTAGTTCACAACAATATCCTATTTCCATACTCCGAGACACAGGAGCAAAGCAAAGTCTGATTTTAAATTCTGTCTTGCAGAATCTGGGTGAGTCATATACAGGTTATGATATATTGATAGAAGGAGTTGGAGGAATTGTAAAATGTCCATTACATAATGTTTTCTTGCGGTCTGATTTAACAACCGGAATGGTTAAAGTAGCAGTAGTAGATTCTCTTCCCATCGTAGGAATATCCTTATTGTTGGCCAATGACATCGCTGGAAGCAAAGTCATTTCTCCTTTAATAACAAATAACCCTAAGACCTCAGTAGAACCTTCAGATAACTTACAGTTGTTTCCCGCTTGTGCTGTAACCAGATCTCAGTACAAGAAATCTGAAGAGGAGACCTATAATTTAGAATCCCTATTCTCCCAAACTGACCCATCTTCTTCTTCACCAGTTTCTCTATCTAGAGCAGAATTAATCAAAGAACAGAAGTCAGATCATTCTCTTAAAAATTTGTACGAGATTGTTTCATCTCCAGGAGAAGTTGAAAATATGTCACGAGGTTTCTATATAGAAAACGGAGTCCTAATGCGAAAATGGAGAGCATCCACCGCAACCGCTGACCAGCCATGGCAAGTAAGGAATCAAATAGTCCTCCCTCTTAGTTTCAGGAATAATGTTCTAAGATTGGCTCATGATACTCCCTTAGCAGGTCACTTAGGGGTAAGAAAGACCTTGTTCAACATAACCCAACATTTCCATTGGCCCACGGTTGTCAAAGATGTTGCCCAATATTGTAAAACATGTCATACATGTCAACTTGTAGGTAAGCCCAACCAGAAAATTGTAGAAGCTCCACTCCATCCCATTCCTGTAATGGAAGAGCCATTTAAAAAAGTTCTTATTGACTGTGTAGGACCTTTACCTCCTTCAAGTAAAGGAAATCAGTACATTCTCACAATCATGTGTATGAGCACTCGTTTTCCAGAAGCCATTCCTTTGAAAACTATTAAAGCTCAAAACATAATCAGAGAAATGTTGAAATATTTCACTATAGTAGGATTTCCTAAGAACATTCAAAGTGATCAAGGAAGTAATTTTCTTTCCAACAAGTTTAGAGAAACTCTTGTAACACTAGGTATAAATCATGTAACTTCCTCCGCCTATCATCCTCAATCACAAGGTGCTCTAGAGCGCTTTCACCAAACGCTCAAGACAATGTTAAGAATCTTCTGTGCTGAGAACACGCGAAATTGGGAAGACGGACTCCCCTTTTTGTTGTTCGCCACCCGAACAACAATTCAAGAAAGCCTTGGATTCAGCCCGTCAGAATTAGTCTTCGGTCATGAAGTCCGTGGTCCCCTAAAGATACTTCATGAACAATGGATGAAAGAAGAACCACCAGTTCCTTCTTTGAAATACGTGTCCCAGGTCACCGAGAAGTTGTTAGAAGCTTGGAAGTTGGCAAGAGAGAACTTGAATGCTCAACGAGTAATGAAAGGTCGGTATGATAAAAATTCTAAACTTAGAACTTTCTCTCCAGGAGATCAAGTGTTACTTTATCTTCCCATACCAGGAGATCCATTGCAGGCTAAATACAAAGGACCCTATGAAGTCTTGTCCAGAGCCAGTGATCTCAACTACATAATCAAAACTCCAGACAGAAGAAAGAGTTGCCGTCTCTGTCACATAAATACCTTAAAACCTTATCATTCCCGAGATCCAATTTCAGCTTGCAGCTCTACCACAATAGAATCGGAAGAGCCTCCTGATAACCTGCCTAATCCTCCTGAGATTCCCTTGGAAAACTCTCAGATACTACAAAATCTTCAGATAAAAGTAGGACACTTATCTGAGAAACAAGGTAAAGACATTCTTTTCCTCTTAAGAAGTTTTCCAAAATTATTTCTAGATTCCCCAAGATTCACTTCTTTGATAGAACACGAAATAATTCTAGACTCGCCAAGAGCTATCAAACAAGCCCCTTATAGAGTCAATCCAAAAAAGAAGGATTTCATAAAAGCAGAAATTAACACTGCTTCAACAGGGAATAATTGAACCCTCCAGTAGTCCTTGGGCATCTCCTTGCATTCTTGTCCCTAAATCTGACAATTCTTATCGCCTGTGCATTGACTACAGGAAAATCAATGCCCATACTAAGGCCGATGCTTTTCCTATCCCTAGGATAGATGATATCATAGACAGTCTAGGAACTGCCAAGTATGTATCCAAGTTGGATATGCTAAGGGGATACTATCAAATCCCTGTACACCCTCGCTCAAGAGAAGTTACCGCTTTCATTACGGAAGAGGGATTGTTCCAATTCAGAGCAATGCCATTTGGGCTTAAAAATGCCCCTGCCACTTACCAAAGAATGATAAGTAATCTTGTTGCAGGATTGCCAGGAGTAAAAACTTATCTAGATGATGTGATAATATTTAGTCAGTCTTGGACAGAACACATTGAACACCTAAATAATTTCTTTTATAGAGCAGACCAAGCAAACCTTACCATCAATTTGTCCAAATGTGATTTCGGACATACACAGGTCCCCTATTTGGGATTTAAAGTTGGAAATTCCCAAGTGTTTCCAATAGACGCCAAGATAAAAGCCATCAATGATGTACCAACACCCATTAATCGTAGAGAGGTACGTCGATTCCTCGGAATGAGTGGCTATTATCGCCGTTTTTGTCCAAATTTTTCAGATGTAGCAGAACCATTGACTGACCTGTTGAGAAAAGACCACGACTTCGTGTGGACACCTACCTGTGAGACGGCCTTCAAAAACCTGAAGTCCCTTCTCACTAACGCACCAGTTCTAAGGGCACCCGATTTCCAACGACCCTTTCTTCTGCAAGTCGACGCCAGCGACACCGGTATCGGTGCCGCCCTCTTGCAAGAACACAATGAAGTTCTTCACGCTATCGCCTACTACAGCAAGAAGCTGTCCCCTGCGCAGAAGAACTACTCAACAATTGAGAAGGAGACGCTCGCTTTGGTCCAGGCCCTTATCCACTTCGAAGTCTACCTGGGTTCCTCAACTACCATTCAAGTATATTCGGATCACAACCCCTTAAAGTTCCTACAGACTATGAAAAACAAGAATCCGAGACTTACACGTTGGAGTTTATTTCTCCAACCCTTTAATCTAACAATTCATCATATAAAAGGCGTCTTTAATGTTTTAGCCGACGTCCTTTCTAGAACGTAGCTTTTCAACAGAAAGTGAAAAGCTTTCCCAAACGGTGGAGGTGTAACGTAATATTAGATATTACGTCATATGTGTAATTATGTTATAGAATTGTGTTCCTTTGTATTACATAACTATGTTCATATTTCTTGTCTATGTATGTATTGTAACAATGTTAAGCAGTAACGCCCGTCCATTATATGTAATCTCGCCTACGTGCGGAGAGAGGTGCGCACTCTTGTAGAACAAACAGACAAGCGAAATCCTGAATAGTTCGGAGCGCTCAGATTTGACAGTTACTAAATAAATAGATTGTTCAAGCAAGTCGAGGGTCCTAAAACTACCCATGTTGACGTGTTAACTTACCCTCCTCCTCACCCGCACCCTTAACCGGAAGTATCCGGCTTCCGGTCCAATGGTATATAAGCGGTGGAACCGCTCATTCCTTGTCATTTTTCGCTCTATTGATCTCTTGATAAGAATACAAGTTTGGACTCATGAGACGATTGGTGTGAAGTGATCACCCTTTTTTGCCTACATTACGTGTCTGATATACATTGCATTACTTTACTTATATTTGTACTTATTACTTATTCTGATGCATGTTCCTGATCTCTTTGTACTTAGATAGTACCATATTGCATACTTATCTTGTGTTTCTTATTTGAACGATAATTTCCATAATCATGTAACGGTCCCATTGACCCTACTGCCCATTCTCTTTTGTGTTGATTGCCTGTAAATATTTTCCATTAATAATTTCGTTTACTAGTTTTATCGCTAGTTTAATATTCCTTTCCTGGAATCTTCTTTGTTACCTTTTCTTCTAGTCTTACGAATTATCTAGGCCCTGACCAGATAGTTCAGTCCTACAGTGGCTTCTAGAAGTGCGCTGGTTCTTAAGCACTTAGACGTTATACGTAACGTCTCTTCACATACTAGCGCCCGTAACAATATATATATATATATATACATATATATATATGAGAGAGAATGCGGGTGGGGAAGGGCAAACGAAGATGTGTTAGGAATAGAGTTTTATTGCCCTAACGTTGCGACCAACTTGGTCTTCTTCAGAGGACTACAGCATTACAATGGTTAGAGAGAATGATGTAAAGAAATTCCAGGATGCTGTAGTTATTCTTTAACGTTTCGAGAGTCTTCTTCAGAGAGAAGATGTAGCAGCCAATAAGGCATATGGTGCCTCTATACATATCTAGCGGATTATCTGGCGGGTCTTATTGGAATGGATCTCGCTGACTGATCTGTCTGTACCCTTGCGATAATCGGCCTGGCCGAGGGGCGTGCTAGGTTTGCAAACCCGGATTGTATGTATGTATGTATATATATGTATGTATGTTTGAATATACAAATATATTCTAATTTTCTCCGTAGCGATGGCATCCCTTTTGTAACATGCTTTTTTTTTTTTTTTATCCTATGGTTGATGATGTAGCTATTTTTGTGAATCTCTAATACAAAAATGAAACTTGATTTCTCGTTTAGAGCATGTTTACCTTAAAAAATCATATTATATATCACATGCCAAAAAAAAATGAGAACAATGACAATTGCAACACGAGATGCAATACGAGTATGATCGTTAATCATGAAAGTTTTGAAAACTCGCCAGAAATCAAAGCATGGCTTTTCTGTTTATATTCCTAACTAGTATAAATGAATTCAGCGAGCAGACAAAACTCTACCACAGGAAGCTCTTCTCTAAGTCTTTGCCTATGATCTTGACTTGGGACTGACTGTGAACAAGTCAGAACATTATTCATAGCACAGTACTCTTGTTTTCCTTCCTATCCTATCCTTCATTTCAATTCCAGACGAGTCTATTCAGCTGAGTTACGGGCCTCCATTAAGAACGAAGTCTTCATCGATCGAAAAATAGTGATGCCACGGTACTTAGCAAGTTAAGAATATACCTCCTCTTGTCTCTGCTGTCCGTACACATAGGCCATAGACATGGTTGTAGTAGTAGCTAAGGAATCTCATTCGAGAGCTTTGCACGTTCCATCTCGCCTTTCACTCCTTTGCAATCGAAGGTGTATCACTCACATGAATATAACCACCTGACATTATCAAGAATAGTAATAATAAAAAAAAAAAACACACTAATCCAGTACGTCTGCACCCTCCCTACCCGATGCTATATTTCTTAGGTTGTCATTTCTTGACAATAAGTGTAGCAGCTGTCTTAATTACATATATACAAACGATATTAATTAACTTATTTTTTCATCATCTTAGAACTTACCTAAAGTTTTTAATCTTATAAAAATATTCACGATAATTTTTTTTTATTAAGATAAAATAAGCAGTTTATCAAACATGAATATGGAATAATGTGAAACTTGATTGTACAGTAATATGAACTTGTGCACCATTCTTACAATGTCCGAGAAAGAAAAATCTTCAAAGAGCTCTAAAATTTCACTTTTTGATTCAATATTAATATACGATATAATTATATTAATTCATCCATTTGGAAGACTAAGTTATAATGTCAACTTTTGATAACAATCTATTATTTATTAAGTGTCCAATTTGGGGTAGCTGCTCTTACAAACGACAGGTATCAGAATTAATACCGTACGAGAGGCCCTGATGGAGGAGAGAGGAGAAAGAAAAATATGACGAGGTTAAGGAGAGTGTGAAGGTGGAACTGAAGATGGAAGCAAAGGTGGAGACGGAGGTTGATGTGAGAGGAGGAGAGACTAACACTCTACTAGCTGGCGCAGTTCATATGGGCTTTGTAGCCACTAAAGGTGGTTTACAAGGAAGGTGGTAAAAATAAGAGATTAAGGCAAGAAGACAAACCAGTCAACAGAAGATAGTAGAAGTAGTAGAGGGGAAAGTTTGTTCAAAACCAAGTAACCAGCCAGTCAGACAGAGAGTAGTCAAACAGCAGGTAATCATCATTCATTCAGCAAAGAAGAAAGACAGAAAAAAAAGAAAGATAAAGACAAAAGGTGAAGTTAAGTAAAAACATTGGTCGAGTAGAAGAGCGTTAGTTTTCAGAGATCAAATCACCGGATAACTAGCTTGAACGGAGCAAGCGAATACCTGATGTGGGTTGTCATTTACGCATATTTTCCTATTTGTAAAAAAAATATTAAGCCTACAAATACTGTATATCTATTTGTTATCTCTTAGTCTAAGACATATACATATATATATATAAATATATATATATATATATATATATATATATATATATATATATATGTATACATATATCAATGCATAAGTAAATGAATAATAATAAAAGATATGAACAAATATCGGCTTAAAAGCCTTGAAACGCAAGGAAACCCCGGTGCTTCAGGGTAACCACTAAAGGGCGTGGGAGGAAGGCAGGGAG
>NC_134801.1:8019364-8021864 GCF_046742065.1 Oratosquilla oratoria
TTAGCTTAAAAAATGAGTACCTATCCATTCCAGTTACCACCTTTGTAGCTGACGTTTACTTTCCTCCTGATATCCTTATAGGTTTAACATTGATAAAGCAACACAACATAGTCATTTACCCTGATCAAAAAGGTATAATTTATGCTAATAATTTCCTCCCTGCATTACCACATACACGTGACCGAGCAGGTAGAACATGACTCCCAGTCAGTTGATTCTACTCCCCTATTCAAATTCGCTCCGCTTCATCACACGAGAATGCACCAGCTGTTAGCACAAATTTCACGACCACACACTAACTCCGTCAAGTTATAGACTGTTTCAAACGTAATAAGAGCACTAACTCCTCTAACATGTCCAAATCAACAAAATTCAGGACAAAACACTCAGTAAATGCCGTTGATTTTCCACCGCCTGAGGACACCTCCTTGCCCCTCATAGAGGAATTCAGCAACAAATCCATTCCAGTCTCAGAAGTGTTATCTACATTGAAATACACTCACGCAGTGCTCATCAGCCCAGAGACGCTGTTCCTTCGTGAATATATAAAGATACGCATATGTGTTTTTTTTTCAAGCGCAAGACACCGATGGCATTTTCCTGCATTCAGCCATCACCTGTACGTCAAAGAAAAGTCATAATTGCATTTTGATTGCCAATGACACTAACGCACCCCTCCATCTCACAGTTGGTACAAACATTTGCGATTTCGAAGTATATCCTTCACGCATCAATGTCACGGATGACAAATTCCCCACTTTTCAATTTTCTACCACAAATTACGACGTGCCCACAGCACAGGAACCCTTTGATGCATCACATATCAACCCCATAGACTTCTCTGATGCACAACCAGACTTGCTTGCACTTTGCAACAAGTTCAGACTTACCATTACTACTCCAGGTGAACCCCTTGGAGTTGCTAATATCACTCAACATCATATACCCCTTTGAGAGAACTGTAAAATACGTTACATTCCTGCATACAGAACGCCATACAGTAAACGCATGATTGTAGATAACCTTATCCAAGATATGATTGCTCAAGATATTATTGGATAATCAATTAGTGAATGGAATGTCCCTTCTTTGTTGTCCCTAAACACGAAGGTTCTTTCCACCCAGTAGTAAAATTCAGAGAGTTAAATAATCTTATAATACCAGATAGACATCAATCCCTGTATTATAAGACATCCCCCACTACATCGGTGAAAATAACGCGGTGTTCACGAATTTGGACCTTATGTCGGGATATTTCCAGATTCCCTTTCCTCCAGAGTCTAGGCTTCTGGTAGCCTTTAGCACACCCATAAATCATTATCACTTCAAACGACTAGTCATGGGTTTCGTTTCAGCTCTTTCAGTCTTCACACGACTTATGTACACAGTACTTGCAGGTCTCATATGCCATTCAGTGTTTTTCTATCTTGATGATGTGATCACCGCTTCCAAATCCGTTAGTAAACATTTAGACACTCTACACACTGTCTTCTCACAACTAGAAAAAACAGATCTCAAACTGAAGTATAAGAAGTGCTCCTTCCTTCAGAAAGAAATACGCTGCTGAGGCATTGTTCTTTTCACTAAGAATTTTAACCTCGCAGGATGAGGTCAGAGCATTAATTGATTTTCCACATCCTACTTTTGTTGAACACATACGTTTATCCCTTGGTCTATTAGGATTTTACAGATGTTACTTTCAAGGTTACGCTAGTATAGAACTACCATTAACTTCACTACTTAAGAAGAGACCTCCTTCATTTGGACATTTGACCAAGAGAAAGCCATGAATGACTTAAAGAAAGCCTTAACCACACCCCCTGCTTTTGCCTTCCCAAACACAAGCTTCTTTTCACAATATACACAGATGCGCCCTACACCGGATTTAGTGCAGTCCGCATTCAACAACACGATACAAAACTCAGACCAATTGCCTATGCTAGCCACACACTGAACAAACACGAATAAAATTACTCAGTCACAGATATAGAAGCTTTATCTGTTATGTACACACTCAAGCGTTTCAAAGAGATCACCCTTGGCTACGACATACACATATACATAGACCATCAACCAATCTTACACCCCTTCAGAGGAAAGAATCTTTCAGGAAAACTTGCCCGCTGGTTCCTCATCATACATAAGCTCAAGCCCACCTTTCATCCTAAGCTACCACTTATATAATAGCGGAAGCCAATACTTCCTTGTCTGTGTTGACCATTTTTTACGATTCAGTACTCTTTCCCCCACCAGATAAGACAGCACAACACATAGCAAAGACCCTTATTGACAAACGCATATACCCATCCACTACACCCAAAACTCTGATTCCTGACAACGGGACTGAATTCAACTATGAGATTCTTTGGCACATTTGTAATTACTTAAAAAAAAAAAAAAAAAATGCAACACTATTGCTTATCACCCTAGTTCAAATAAATTAGTTGAACCCCGGAATAGAAAGATTCTCATTATTCTTCGACATTGTGCTTCTTATCTT
>NC_134801.1:8026864-8046864 GCF_046742065.1 Oratosquilla oratoria
CACAGTGCCTTTCTGTCTACCCTATCGTAAGCCTATTCCAGATCCATAAAAGCCCAGAAAACATCCATCCCCTTTCCTATAGCTTTCTCACATATCTGTCTTACCACAAAAATCTGATCTACACAACCTCTACTTGTCCTAAATCCACACTGTTCCTCACCAATTACTCCCTCTGTTCCTCTCCTAATCCTCTCAACCAAGATCCTCCCATTAGCCTTCCCAACTACACTTAACAAGCTAATCCCTCTGAAACTACTACATTCACATTTGTCCCCTTTTCCCTTGTAAAGTGGAACTATACAAGCACTCCTCCAGTCCTCCGGCACTCTACCTTCTCTCCAGCAAACATTAAATAACCTCACCAACCAGTCCACCATCACTGTACCTCCTTTTTTCAGACATTCTGCATGGCATCCATCCAGACCAGATGCCTTACCTGCTTTCATCATCTTAACTGCTGCCTTCATTTCATCCTTCCTTATTTCTCCTCCATTTTCCTCACTCATCACTCTCATTTTCTTAGCATTTCCCACTGCAGCTATCTTTCCCTCCCTATCCACATTCAGATTTAGCAAATCCCTAAAATATTCTGCCCATCTTCCCCTTACTGCCTTCTCCTCCATTATCATCTCTCCATCTGCACCTTTTACCTTTCCTTCTCTACTTGATTCGCCTCCTCTTCCTCTCTTAATTTCCTCCTATTTAAGGTGTCTGAGATGGATGTGTAGTCCAATTCTGGTGTAGAGCTTTCTACGGCATGACGCTTCCTCCTATTTATGGTGTCTGAGATGGCTGTGTAGTCCAATTCTGGTGTAGATCTTTCTGGGGTATGACGGGCACTGGATGGACGGGGGAGGACGAGGGGCTGTGAGACGAAGTCTTCTAGGTTGTCGTTTTTACTCGTCTCTCTCCTTTTGCATAGTCTCGAGCCTCTCCGTTTCAGCCCGAATTGTGTTGCACCAGATTGAGCGGTCACCGGAGACCTCTTCCTAGGTCTCTGGCTCAATTGTGGTAGACCTTAAGGTGGCCTTCAGCTGGTCTTTGTACCTTAGGACGGGACAGCCACGGGGGCGTCCTCCTGTGGCCAACTCGCTAAAGAGGATTTGCCGGGGCAGTCCTGTTTCTGTCATCCTAGCGATGTGGCCGGACCAGCGAAGTCGATGCCCCATGATGGTAGACTCCATGCTTTGGCTGTTTGCACGGGAAAGAACTTCATTGTTGGTGATGTAGTCCTTCCACTTAATGCACAACATGGATCGGAGCTTCTGTTGATGGAAGCATTCAAGTTTCTTCAGATATCTGCGATAAAGTGCCCATGTTTCGCTGCCGTATAGCAGAGTGGAGACAACGACGGCTTCATAAACCCTTAGTTTCGTTCTTCGGGTAAGATCTTTGTTCTCGAAAACCCGTCGACACAGCTTCCCAAAAGCGATATGGGTAGCTGCAACTCGATGTTCTACGTCCTTTTCCGAGTTGCACTTGGAGGTAATTAAGCTGCCAAGATACGAGAATTGGTCTACTTGCTCCGGCGATGTACCAGAAATTGTGATGTCAAATTCTAGCAGAGCTGTTCTTGGAGCCGGTTGTGCAAGAACTTTGGTCTTCTATATGTTCACGCTCATCCAGAAACGTTGATAAGCTACAGTGAAGTTGTTGACTGACTGTTGTAGATCATTAGCTGAGTGGCAGAAGGTAGCATTGTCATCTGCATACTTCAGTTCCGTGACGGTTTTGATGGTTGTTAGTTGTTTGGAGCGGAATTTGGCCAGGTTGAACAGTCCACTATCAAGTCGATACCTAATGTCAACGCCTGGGTTGTCAGATGGAATCTCGTACATCATTGCAGCAAGATATAGGGCAAAGCGTGTTGGAGCCAGGATACAACCTTGTTTCAGTCCACACGTGATATCAAATTCTTCGGACAACTTTCCTTGATAGAGCACACGTCCAGAGGTGTTTTCATGTAGGGCTCGGACCAGAGAGATGTAGTTGTCCGGACAACCGAAACGTTTGAGAACCCTCCACATAGCAGCTCTTGGTACGCGGTCAAAGGCTTTCTCCAAGTCATAGAAAAATATAAAGAGGGTTTTTTGTTGTTCTCGACTTTTCTCCTGCAGCTGTCTTGCGCAAAAGATGATGTCAGTGGTTCCACGGGATGCACGAAAGCCGCATTGTGATTCTGGGAGAATCCGCTCTGCCATTTCCTGGCGACCCCTTAGCAAGATCCTTGAAAATATCTTCCCTGCAAAGGAGAGCAGTGAAATCCCTCGATAATTGCCGCAGAGCTTTCGATCTCCTTTTTTTTTTTTTTTTTTTTTTTTTTTTTTTTTTTTTTTAAGAGGGTGATGATGACCGCATCTTTGAGATCTTTTGGAACCTGCTGGGCTGTCCATATCTTGAGGATGAGATCGTGCAACCTGGTCTTAAGTGACATCCCTCCGTACTGCAGGAGCTCGAAGGGGATGTTATCTGGGCCTGGTGATTTCCGGGCCATCATTTGATTCATGGCTTTCTCCAATTCCAGAAATGTTGGAGATTCACTCATCCAGAGCTGGACTGGATGTTTTTGGACATTTTTCAGGAAGTCATCTGCAGCTGTCGATGTCCGATTCAGCAGTTGGTAGAAGTGATTTCTCCAACGATCTAGGATATCTGTCGGATCGGTCAAGATGGTTGAGTCTGCAGAAAGCAGGGAGCCTATTGAGGAACGTACTGGGCCATAAATTTCTTTTGTTCCTGCATAGAAATTCCTAAGGTCCCTGTTATCGGCATACTGTTGAAGCTCGACAGACTTCTGTATCCACCATTGGTTCTGAATTTCTCGCAATTTTGTCTTTAAGTGATGTCCAAAGATACGGTAGGTTTCAGAGAGTTTGGGAGAGAGCGTCGAGGTAGGGGTGCGGTTAGAGGTGTAAACAATGTAAATATCAATGGTATTTAAAGGATGTTTTGTCCTGAGTTTCGCTGGTTTTGACATGCGTGAGGAGTTAGTGCATCTACTTTGATTTGAATGCATGTCCACAGCTGGACGTGAAAAGGAGGGGTTAGAGTCGTGGGAATGTGTGTGTGAGTCGGTGCCATTTGAGTTAACAGCTGGTATATCCTCTATGGTTTTGTATTTCTTCTTTCAATTTTAAATTTCTTTCCATCACTTTTCTTAAATAACTATGTCTTTCAACATATCTTTCTGTAGAAAGTAATTAATATTTCTCGGTGGAGTGAATTCAACAGAGATAAAAAATATTCTTCTTATTTTCTTCCCGAATGATATTACACTTGGCTTGTCAATCTACACCAAGGGACTCCCAACTGGGATCCTCAATCAACTCACTAAGCCATCTATGCACCGACGTCACGAATTTATTCATCCAATGATCTTTACTGTTATAACTAAGTGCCACCCCAAAGGGTGTGACTTTTCTCCCATGTACTAATAATTTTTCCTCCTCCTCCACCCTTTCTCGAATCAGAAAGACTGTTACACGTCTGAAGAAGTACTGCTTACACAAGCAATCACGATATCGATGCAGGAATGGCTTAATTTACATATTGTTACATTAGCATTAAAATTTGGTCCCTAGTGGTTGTTTATAAACTTCAAACGAGGAGCGAGATTATGCAACTCTTTCGCGACTATTGTTATCAAACATCTTACACATAAAAATGAAATTCTCGCCACCTACCCCTCTATCTACCTTACCTGTCTACCTTATGTACTACCCTCTTATAGGGCTCGGCAGCTACCCTTGGTCGTCCCGACCAACCCTTTTCTACTACCCTCTTACAGGGCTTGTTATGATATATACTTGAAAAAATATATACAAGAACCTAAATATTTAAAACTGGCAAAAAAATTAAAAGTATTGACCTTCAATGGATAGTGTCATCAAAACATATGCCACACGTAAAGAAATAAGTAACCTTTCAAAAATGCATAAATGTCAGTACCACCTTTAAAAGAAAATAATTCAAGCAGGTATATGTTTAACAGTATTAAATGTCGACATCCTCCTGAATATAAAAGCTGAAGTTAGAGCAGCAATTACTATTGAAGAAAAGGGGATACTGAGAATAACTATATAATTTGTAGAGGAATCATTTGAGGGAGATCTCAACATTGACCTTCTCCTAATTTTCAAAGAGGGAGAGTTTTCAGGTAATGTGATATTGAAGTTTGCAAGATAGGACTCTTTAGTAAAATGCATGGTACTAAGGGTATTAGCAATAGTGAAAAATGTCCCTGCATGTATTTCACAGTTGTTAAGAACTGAGATAAGACCTTCAACTAAATCCAATTTAGGACTTAAACCTGGACAAATAATCAAAATTCTTGTCTTATTTGGCAAAAATAGATAATGGGAACCTTCTATGTTGCTATGAGAAATCTGGTTTACCACAATCTTCCTGTAATGACAGTTCTTCATCACAGACACATTTCTTACAAGCGAAGCTTCACATGGGTTTTTCAAAGCTTCACGAAACACAAAAAAAAAAAAGGAATGACAAAGATAAAAATTCTTGTTAATAATTAACCATTTTTAAGTTTACCATTAGAGATTGTGCTCTCCTTTAGGTTGTCTATAGAAAGGATGTAATTAAATGGATCTATAACTGGAATATTCACTTCATATAGCAAACTATTTACCTTCATAGGAATGGGTATCAGTTTTTACAAGTTGTATCTAAAATCAAAAGAAAAAGGAACTTCTATTATCACTGAGGAAACATTTAGGTATGAAGTTGATAATAGGTAATAGAATGCCACATTGACTTCATCAAAGAAAGGTTTAAAACTCCAGTCACTCTTTGCTGAATTAATTATTCTTAAAAGTTGAGGTATTGGGAGAAGAGAGGATGTGACTAGACCAGAATTTGGTAGAACTAAATCTTGGACAAAGAATTCCAGCTGAAATTACATCTCGGTAAATTTGAAATGTATTGCATCAAGTGATAAGAAAAGAAGTATTGTTTCTCTTGATCCGATTGTTTTAAACTGAGATTCTCTAAATCATCTGTAATATCAGAGATCAATTCCTCAGTGCTCTTTACAATTGTTAGTAAATTATCTTTTTTTTTAACTTTCTCATTAAGTCTATTCATAGAAACCTTTAAGTCAGCAAAGAAGGCAAAATTGGATATTCCTAATCCAGCAAGAGCTCCTAAAGGTCCAACTACCGTACTTCTCTTTTGTCTACCATTTCTTTTGAAGTTTGAATCTATGACATCATGTTTATGTTCTTTCTCATTTATCTTACTTTTAAGTTTCTTTTGAAAACTATACTAAGGATATGGTTTACCATTATCAGGTTACCTTGATGTTGTACCAATGCTCCAGGACGAATTGGGTTCCAGTCCAGGACACTCATCATACAAATTACAAAAATTATTGCAGTCTTCATCTGTAAAACGTTTTTGGATTAATCACCAATTCACATAATTTTTTTTTATCAATATACTCCCTATACTCTTCTGGATTTAGTTATTCTTGATTAATTATACACTGGGTGTCACATATATCATCATCATCAAATTGTATCCTAACCTTCTTTATATCATCTAAGTGATTAATTGATACTTCCCTAGTTTCTAAGTGTAAGATCTTATATTTATTTCCATCTGCAAAATCAATTACCCTATCAATAATTTTCTTATTTAACCCCTTTACAACTTCATTGCTCTGAGGATGATTCACTAATATGTTGATCTTCTGGATCATAAATAATCTACATAATTCTTCCAAGATTTTGTTATTAAATTCAGTTCCATTATTTGAAACTAAGATCTTAGATGTAGTGAAATTACAGATTATCTGATCATAGATTACTGAAGCAATTGTTTCAGCTTTCAAATTTGGAATGGCTTGTAAAACACAAAATCTTGAAAAATAATCAATGGCAACAAATACATATTTATATCCATTTTCAAACAGGTAACTCCAATGTATCTATGTCTTTCTTCATACCTGGCCAAAAGTATTTAAGTTGTGCTTGTCTATAAGTTTCATCCTTTCCTGGATGTGAACTACAATAACTTTCATGAAGTAACTTTAATACCTCTTGTACAAGAGTTTGTGGTAGTACCAACTGATTCACTGGGCCTCTAGAAATATCTTTCCCACTTACAACTGTTTTTCTATACAAAAGTTCATCAGTTAAATTAAATTCCTCTATCTTATACCCTTTTGGTAGTTTTGGAGGATTTCCTTTTGGGTTCATCAAATACTGGGCTAATGAGGCGCATGTCTTATCATCCCTCTGTTCCATTATCATAATTTTCTCATCTACGGTTACTAGCTCATCTACACTACAAACAAAATTTATCAAACCTGTCGTTGGTTGGTTAATGTTTCTAGAAAGTGCATCTGCTGCAACATTCCTTCTACACCGGAATATATTAAAATCTAACCTCATAGCATTGAAGTATAGCAAACTACCTTGCTCGTCTGCTCCTAAGGTTTTTATGCTTAAATAAGTTCTGAATAGCTGTATGATCAGTCCACATTCTGATTGGATATCCTAATATCATATCTCTAAAAGTTTCTAATGAATATATCACTGGTAAATTTTTCTTTCTGTTATAGTAGTTTCTCTCTGCACATTACAAAGTCTAGATGTGTAAGGTATTGGTTTCAAACTTCCATTTCTCTCTTGCATCAGTAAGCCTCCTAACCCTATGTGAGATACATCAGTACAAAAAATGAACTCTTTATCAAAGTCTGGAAACATTGAAACTGGATAACTAGTAAGTTTATCTTTCAACTTATGAAAAGCTTGCTGTTGCGCAGGTCCCCACATGAACTTTAAGTCCTACATCGACAAATAACTTAATGGATTAGCTATGTCTGCATACCCTTGGATAAGTTTACTATAATATCTTGTAAATACCAAGAATTTTTTTTTTCTACATTGTTTGGAACTGGAATTTTTTTTACTGCTTCAACCTTCGAATTTTCTGAAATCCATACCTGTCTATCTGAGGCCCCAAAATAAATAACTCTGTCCTGCAAAAACTTAAATTTTTCAGGTTTCACTTTCAATCCTGCTTCAACTAGTCTTGAGAATATCAAATCTATTTTCCTAAAGTGCTCAGTCGCTGTTTGGGAAACTATTAGAATATCTAGAAATACACTTGCAGTGTTTCCTAACAACCCTTCTAGAACTGTATTCATTAATATAATGTAAGTTAATGGACTATTGCATAACCCAAATGGCATTTTTTTAAACTCATAGTGTCCCGTTGGAGTAGAAAATGCTGTGAATTCTCGTGCTAAAATACTTATTCTCAATTCCCAAACTTCTAAGAATGTCCCCTATCACCGGTAATGGTAGTCGGTTGAGTATGGTATGCTTATTCAATTTCCTATAAACGATAACTGAACGTATGATACGTTCTGATTTTGGCACTAGAATCAGAGGGTAGTTCCTCTCAATTTTACTATGTTCATTAATATCCTGCGATAACATTTCAGTGATCAATTTATCTACAATGGCGAGTTTAGAATGTGGTACTCTGTAAGCAGGTATATAGATATGTTGAGTCTCTGGTTTTAATTTGATCTTATGTTTTAAAAAAGTTGTTTTGCCTAAGACATCCCCCGGCAAAGTAATTACTTTATTATGCTTCAAAAGCAAAACAACTAAGCTTTCATCAAACTCAGGACAATTAGTAGGTTCTAGTTGATTCTGGTATTTCTTTCTCAACTCCGTTTCTTCCTGAACTGAACAGATTGATGAAATTGTTAATGCCACCTCCTCATTACTCTCACTTAAAATCTTAATGGGTTTTGTACAAACTTGAAAACATCCTATTTGTGTACCTTTTCTTAAGACTATGTCTTTATTTAAAGTACTAATCATTAATATTTCTACCATGTTATTATTCAACTTATAAATCCCTGAGTCCAGTTTCAAACCTTTTAAACTAATCTATTCTGGGATGGTTAAATTTTCAGTCTAAAGAGCCTCCTTTTAACTGCACATCTATCTTGTTAATTGCTCTGGAGTGTAATAATGTCGACTTTATTACGCCACCTTCCACAATTAGCAAATCTTTATTTGTAGTTGATGTATTAGTAGTTTCTGGGATTTCTTGAACATCTGAGTTGGGTTCATTAAATGAGATTTCATTTTCTGTTGGTCTGGACCGCTCTGCCTTGCTATCTAAAATATAATTGTTATCTTTGCTATTTATCTTAGAGATTTTATTTTTATTCCTGGCACTGGTTGGTTGATTTAAAAATTTAATTGACTGTGATTTCACTAATACTCCTAACTCATCAGGACATATGACCATATTCTCTTTTCTCATAGTTGCAAATCCTATCAGTAAATATCCTGGGAAAACAGATTCTTCTATGATTATCACTTGAATGTGTAAATGCTCATTTTTATATAAGATGACTTCTACCTCAACCTTACCTAATGTTTTTAACTGATTTCCAGTTACTCCTTGCAATGAGTAATGGATTGGTTCCAAGATTTTCACTCCTGGTTTTAATTGGTATAAAACTCTACTAGCTATAACATTAACTACAGGTCCTGTATCAACAAATATTCAAATAGGTTTATTGAACGCTCTACCAGCTATGAGAGGTCCTACAGAAGTCCCTCCAATTGCTATAGTCAGTTTACAACTCTCTTTGATGTTGGGGTCTTCTTTCACCCTTCTATCACTCTTATCCTTAACACAATACTGTCTACGTGTATTTCTATAGGTAGCTCTGTAGTGTTGTTATATTTTGTGTCTGGTGGTTTTCCTCTTGTTTTGGGGTGCGTATGAAAAATTCTACATCCATGTGTTCTATGCCCAATCCTCTGATGATACATAGAGAAACGTGGGTTTCTACAATGGTCATCACCATGACCCTCATATCTGCAATATCTACAAATATTTTCATAATAGAATTATTGTGCTTTATACCCCCTGGTATTACAATTGTAACATTCAAATCTACCATTCCTTGAAGTGCTTCTAACTCTATATTCAGACCTCTATTTCTATAATCACTTCTAGAGTTCCTTGTTTCTTTCTGGTGCATTCCCACTGTCATCAAATATGAATTAATTGCTTTAGATTCACTATTCCCTTGAAGGAGATAATCTACCTCCCCTAAATTCATAGTTGCCTTAAGATCTTTATACAACTTTTCTGCCCTTAATTTGTCAAAGCTGTTTCATAGCAAGGCGAATGTGATTAATTTAATTACTTGAGAAACTTTTATTTCGTCACTAGATATTTCTACCCATTCTGAATCTTTCAATATAGAATTCATGTCCTGAGACCATCTGTCTAATTTTGCTAAATATTCTGTGTCTGATTCACTTGTTCTTACTTTCTTTATCATCCTAAGCAAAGACCTGATAGAATCCTGATCATACTTTGACTTAAAATGTTTATTGAATGTCTTCATATAAGCTTCATATTGGTTGGTATCTTCCATTTGCTGGAAATGTACTATAAACCTAGCTGCCTCTACGTAGGCTTCCACCACGTACGTCAACCTCATTTACCTTGTCAGTCCTTAGTTCACTACCTCGTCGTCCCTCATTCACAATGGTTGTAGACCCCTTTGTTTGTATACGTCTCATATACACGACGAGTAATATAACCCCAGTCATATAACCCACTTCTTCACTCACTGTCCACCACAAGCATGCAAAACGCTAAGTCAGCATCACGAGGCCCAGTGCGATCCACAAATCCCTGACACATCGATCCTTTGGCTTCGCGACAACACCGTCGACCACCAAACACACACACACACAAACGAACACACGCGATCAATCTAGTAGCCACCCAGTACTGACATACGATATTACGTATACTGACGGTCCTCCCCTGGATATATAATTAACATGTATGATAGTAGACATCAATACGTAATTAATGCAGTTGCCCCACCCTTGTGGGACAACAGATTAACAAGACAATAAGAGAAGTTCACGATTCAGGGCAACTCTAGATTTTTGTCTACTCATCATTTCCGGGCATGAAAACTAGCTCACACACCCCAAGAGCGGTCGGTTCTAAGTGACGTGCCCTAGTGATAAGACTGTGTAATAGTGTGTAAACTAAGTTTGTTTTTGATACGACAATAAAGAACATAAACTTAGAGGCGTTTGTGCAAGTGAACCCTTTTTCGTGATGATGTGACGACCCCGTTACATTTTGTGTCTACAAGTAACGTTGGATGGAGATGATGTAACGATACCGTTACACCGTCCCGTTACATCAATGGTGGCAGCAAACCCCGCAACCCATCTTCTCCGAAGAGACTACGGTGTACCTTCTACGGTGAACCTTCAAACCCGTCCATTTTTCTCCAACTACATTCAAGTACGAACAATAACCGCACGGAACGAAACGCTCTCCACGAACAAGAACTTAGTTCACACTACACATCACGGGCAATCGTCACAGCCGATCTCACACTACTAAAATCAACATTATAAAGGTAACATAAAATCCTTACACTTAATACCAATATATTCCGTAATAATAACCATACATTACCCATTCAAACCATCCCTGATACTGCCTGTCTCCTTTTTTTTTACGAGAACATCTACGAGGCACTACCCTCATCAAGAGATATTTCCACACACCGTTTATCTCTCCCCAGTACCATACTTATATGGTAACGTTACGCCCCACTCAACGCGTAACTACAAACAAGTCTACGGACCGCCACAACCACACTTGACGGACCGGAAGCACATCGATATAAGTATCGAAATACCGGGACCACCCATAAAAGGTACCCCATGATTACACATATAAACAATTTAGAAATACTGTATTTTAAATATATCTCTCAATAAATATTATAATCACATATTTTTTTTTACCAATATCAAATAATTCTTCTTCACAATATTTTATATAACCTTACAACGTATATCCTATATACATATATATATATATATAAATATATATAAATCAAATACCAATTTCACATATTTCTAATACCATTTCGTAATTATAGATATGCAATAACTATACTAGATTTGACTATTACATAATATCACATTCATATGTATTCTTACAGTAAGTAATTCTTGTCTAAACTCCATTTATATTTTACATAGAACTTAGACATTTTTATAAATGTAACTTACCTTTCATAATTACTACTGTTAACCAGCGATTATTATACTATAATGTGCACTATATTTAACCATTATTATTATTGCCATATTTTACTATTTTTACCATTTATATTTATATGTTCTTATATGTAACCCATATATAAATGTTGACATCCCATATCCCCCCCTCCCTTATCTAAGCATAACATATTACCCTTAGTTACTATATACCTATTATTCATATTTTAACAGTTTTTTTCTTAGATTACAAATCAAACCTAACTATTAACTAATACATACTAACTATTAACTAATAAATGGTTTGACAAACATGGCGACTGGAACCAGGAGTAAAGTTTTTCAAATGATGCATAGCGTCTTGTCAAGATCCAGAGAGGAAAAACAACCACAGGACATATCCAGTGACAAAGAGGAAATACACACAGAAGACTTAATTGACAATGACAAACCAGACCATTTTTACCTATATCCACAGGTTGACACTACCTCTAAACAATTAACCAATGACCAGTTAAATAATCCTGACAAAACTGCTCCTAAGGCAGATACCCCAATAGCCCCTCTTTATGAGAACGATGTCCTACCTTTTTTCAACCAACCTCCTCAAGTAGACCCCTCCAACCCCTCTCAACCACAACAACCCACCCAACCAACTCCTCATATTACTCCTCCTAATATCATACCTTTCAACCAGCCTCCTCAAGTAGATCCCTTTCACCCCTCACAACCACAACCACCCATTCCTCCCATCTAGCCAAATATGCAAACTAAACCTCCTATAAACCATAATCCATCCAACCCCCATATCCCAACACATAATAACCCCCCTCCCATTCAACAGCAGTACCAAAACTTCCCCTTTCCTTCCCCCCATACCCCATCTGGTCAAACCCACTCCACACCATACCACCAACCACCACCTAACCTTCCTCCAAACCCACAATATTATCCTTACCCACAACCTCAACCAACAATAATTAACAACTATCAAACCATAACCCCCCTCACAGAAATCCCAACCTTTTCCCAAGATAGTGGACTATCCATTACAGACTTCTTGACAGCATGTGACCTGTTCTTCTCAAAGAACACACACTACTCTGAGACAGATAAAATAAATTTGTGCCGTCAGAAAATAGACCCATCTGACATTTGCCGTTCAAAGGCAAGGATGCTAGACAGTTTAGTTGCATGTGGAATCACATATCAGGAATATAAACGCCACCTTCTTAATGTCTTTCACAACAAACAAGCAAACAATATATCCTTCCTTCTCACTTTCCTCAATAACACTAGAGTCCAACCACATTCCGTTACGAACATTATGGATTTCGTAGCAAACGGAATTAAAGAGGTCAGAGAGGACCTAGAGAATAACTCTCCTTGGACCCACACTGACCAATTTGGTCAAAATGTAATGACAACAAAACACCTACTAGCATTCCTTGAGATAGGTTTCTATCTCTCCCAACTCCCTCCAAAGTGTTTAAAAGAAGCCTCCAAAAGGGAACTAGACACTAGAAACCCTCTAGCTTATACCTATATCTTAGATATCATCAATGCTTGCAATGTATCTTTAGACACCCCCCACCATCTCCCCAGACTAAATAGCCTTCACTCACAGCAGCCCCCTCCCACCAATCAAGGACAACCTTCTAAGTGGTGCTCCTACCATTCATCAACCAGTCACAACACAAGAGACTGCATACAAAAACAACAAATACAAACACAGGCACCACGCCACCCTATCCCTTGCTCAGTTCATGGAACCATTTCCCACACCGATGCCCAGTGTCGGACACAGCAACAATACCCGCAGGTACAACACCACCCCATCCCTTGCTCAGTGCATGCTACTACCTCGCATACGAATGCTCAGTGTCAAGTTCAGAATCAAAACAAACAAGTTCCCCCCCCTTTAAACCCCTACTCCTACCTACACCAACACATCCAAACAAATACTGCAACCTACACCAAACAACAACTCACTCCAACGAAGAGTGTTACCTACAGAAATCACAACAACAACCTCATCAGAGAACTAACCAACCATTCACCACCCCTCGACACACCCCTCGACAAACAGCTCCCTCCCACACAACACGCACAACCCAACACCACCGATTGGGGGAACGTGTACCAGCCTCACGCACCAAACCACCATAGGAATATCTCATACACAACACAACTACCTCACCCTAGAAGTGAGTGTAGATCAACTTACAGTTGACATGATGGTTGATACAGGAACAAACCTGAACATCATCCCAAGAGCTCTCTATGAAGCATTAAATGACCCACCCCAAATTCAATTTTCCAATATGGAAGGACTCCTAATAGAAGGGAGCACCATTTCACTTCACGACATGGTTGATCTGAGCATAGAAGTGAACAATTCCCAAGTAGGTTTCACACCTTTCCACATAGCTGATGAATGGACTCTTGATCAACAAGGTATAATAGGATTACAGTCATTGAGGATTTGGAAAACTAAGATAGACTTTGAGACCAACAAAATCTCCTTCCGAGATGTAAATAATGAGTCAACAGTTCCTGAGACACCCGACTCAGACACACAACCTCTCTCATGTCTACCTTCCTTAAATACTCCAAATCCCACTAACAGTTATTCCTTCCGACCACCCCCTTATGTCACCTCAAAGGCACTGATGTCTAACACAGTCATCATACCCCCTAGACATTCAATAACAGTCCCACTATACATACCCGGTGCAATCGAACATCAGGACGTCATAATCGACTCAGACACGTCCAGGCTTAACAACATAGCCATTGAGTCCTCCTGGGATACAATATCAGACAATAAACATACACTAGCTATGTTAACAAACATGTCAGACCAACACCGTAAAATCAGGAAGAATACAAACATTTGCGCAGTCCATCTCCATAATTCCCCTATCCAGGAACCACTACCACAACACATCAACCAAGTGAGACCAACACAACCCCTTCCCCCTATCCACCCAGACCAAATCACAACATGAGCTACCGGAGAAACCCATAGTGAACTGCTAACCCTCCTACAAAGGAATAGATCAGCTATCGCCTTAGGAGGTGAACCACTAGGCAAATGTGATATTATCAAGCATCACATCCAAATTCCCCCTAACACCCCCCCTTCATACACCCCCGCTTACCGCATACCTCACAGTAGGAAATCCCAAGTCAATGACAGTGTCCAAGAGTTGATACACCAAGGCGTCATTTCCCATTCAGACTCCCCATGGAACAGTCCCCTCTTTTTGGTCCCTAAGAAAGATGGAACCTTACGCCCTGTGGTAGACTTTCGTAAAGTCAACCACCTCACTCAATCTGACCCACACCCCCTCCCCGCCATGCAAGATGTACTACAATGCATTGGCAACGGGAACTCTGTTTTTTCCACAATAGACCTTAAGTCAGCCTTCTGGCAGGTCGAACTAACAGAGGAATCAAAACCCGTAACTGCATTCTCCACTGATAAGGGACATTTCCACTTTGAAAGTATGCCCTTTGGCCTTAAGAATGCCCCCTCAACCCAACAAAGGTTGATGACCCGCATTTTCAGTGACATGATAGGAGTCTCATTGTTCGTCTACTTAGACGACCTCATCATTTACAACCCCACACAAAGAGAACATCTTCACACACTAGAGATTGTCCTAAAAAGACTCAAAAACACAGGATTGAAAGTCCAACTAGAAAAGTGTAAATTCCTACAGACGGAACTCACCTTCCTAGGACATAAGGTAGATGCCAGAGGTATCCATACCAACACAGACAAGATAGAAGCTATAAACAAATTCCCAACACCCAAAAACACAACCCAAACTAGAAGCTTCGTAGGTCTTGCATCATACTACAGACACTTTATCCGAAATTTTGCTGATATTGCTTCCCCTCTGACCAAATTTACAAGGAAAGGCGAGCCATTTCAATGGTCAGAAGCAGAACAGCAAAGTTTCGACACTCTCAAACACGCACTCACCACAGCCCCTGTACTAGTTTTCCCTGACATGAAGAAGGAATTCCTTCTTTACACAGACGCCTCCTTTGTAGGAATAGGCGCAGTCTTACAACAAAAAGACGACAATGGCAAAGAGCACCCCATAGCCTACGCAAGTAGAGTCCTCAACAAGGCTGAAAATAATTACTCTACAACACACAAAGAAGGGTTAGCTATCGTTTGGGCACTCAAACACTTTAAACATCTCATTCTAGGGTACAATATAAACATCTTTACAGACCACCAACCCCTAGTTTACCTTTTCAACACAAAAAACCTCCACGGAAGAATTGCTAGATGGAAAACCACCTTACTAGACTTTGATCCCAAGATAACATACTTAGCTGGAAAAGCTAATGTAGTGGCAGATTCCTTGAGCAGACAAAACCACATCAACCCTGTCACCCAAACCACATGCATTCCCATGCGAGAACTTAGGAATGAAACAGACAGTGACCCAATATGGTCCCCAATAAAACAACATCTCATTTCACAAACCCCCTTACACTCCCGACCACCTGTCCCTATTGAGGAACTCAAATTGGTCGACGGAGTCATAAGGAGAACCATTAACACAAGAGAGGTTATTGTTATCCCCAGAGCCCTTGTCCCCAAAGTCCTACACATATTGCACGACAGTGCAATGGGAGGCCACTCGGGCAGAGATAAGACACTAAACACTGCTAGGCACACATATTACTGGCCTAACATGAAAAGAGATATAACCACACACATAGATTCTTGTATAACTTGCAACCAATTCAGAGGCCCTGACTCGAGGGAAATCAACATCAAAGATATCCCACTCCCTGCTGAGCCATGGGAAACACTTGGCATTGACCTACTGAAAATGCCAACGAGCCATCAAGGTTCCAACTATGTACTCACAGCAGTAGAATATTTCTCTAAATACACAATCTTAATACCACTCCAAGACAAAACAGCAGAGACTGTAGCCAAACCCCTAGTCAACAATATCTTTTGTAGATACAACATACCACACACAATGTTATCTGACAATGGCTCAGAATTCAAAAATCAGGTGATGCGCGAAATAGCACACCTCTACAACATTGACCAAACATTTGCCACTGCATACCACCCTCAGGGAAACGGTCTGACTGAGCGAACAAATCGCAAGGTCCTAGAGATTCTCAGACCCTTGGTCAACGACCTCATGGACAGTTGGGAAGATTGGCTACCACAGGTACAAGCCAGTATCAATAGCACAGTCAATTCCGCAACAAAGATGTCTCCACATGAGATCATTTTCGGCCAACCAATGCGCCTACCCTACCAAATATTCAACCAACCACCCCCACCCTTATACAACCTAGATAACCTCGCACACTGCATCAAAAGAGGTATGCAAACCATTTACAAACAAGTTAGAGCAAACCTGAAAGAAGCCCAGGAGAAGACAAAGACAAAACAACACAAACGGTCAATTCCACTTGACATAGCACTTGGCGACTCAGTCATGGTAAAAGACTCAAGTAGGACAAACAAACTCAAACCCAAATTCCTAGGCCCCTTCACAGTCACAAGTTCACTCCCTAACAATGTTTTCCTACTAACAGATCCTTCCGATCACACCACCTTCACCATACATGGAGAGAAGTTGAGAAAGGTCAAACTGAACCTCGACCCAATCTCACCTCCCATCCACAACCCACCTACCACAGACACACACCAATCACCAAAACGCAAGTCTCATCCCATGACTCTGCGTCGACGCAACTAAACATGCACTCTAGCTCTCGCCCCTGAAGATGCAGGACGTCATGTATCTATCAGTGGAGGTTAAAATGGCCCATTTCCAATAAGAACTACTTTCCGCATATCTATTGAAACTTCTCTACTTCCTTCCGACCAATATAACCTTAGCGAGAGTCAGATAAGCATATCCTCATTCACTGAGACATAACCTTCATCCTCCAAAATTAAATACATCATTAATTACCCACCTTAAACATCGACTACTTTTGACATGGACTCACTTGACCTACACTACAGGTACTGCCATATACCTCCACAGCCCTTTCCCTCTTAATCATTCTCTTTATACTAGTAATAATAATCATTTTCTGTTGCACAAAGTAAAACCTTCCATAACCTTTCAACTCCCATTCCCGATTCACTGTAAACCTAGATTAAGTTTATGCTGTGTCTCACCCACGTTCATGAATCTTATAATATTCTTTACGGGAAACCATATATATATATCTATTGTGATTGCCAACAAGTGCGATGTGTTACACCACACTACCCATAGAACTGGGTTGGAAAATGACATTCCCTACAGTGTTGGTACTAAAACACATGAACGCCATAACAGTTAGAAAGTGATGTGACACAACAAACTGACCATAGAACATTATTTAGAAAATGACACCCCCCCCCCACAGTGATAGTGTTAAACCATAAAAACCATAACATTTAGAAAGTGATTTAAACAGTGTTATCAAAGATATAGTGTAACCTTTCATGTGACATTTAATATAACATGTAATCTGGTGAGACACAACGTTACACTTCTGAGACACAACATCGCTACCCTTAATTACAGTTCATGATCCCCCTTGGGACCTCAGATTCACTTCAACAACACCCCCCATCTTCACATTTTTAATCCCACAGGATTTTGTGTCTCTGAAATTTTTTTCTCGATGTATTACCCATATAAATACTTTTGTAAACCATGTAACCTAGGTGCCAGGAGCCACCTAACCCCAGGGGGAGAGCGATATGTATACGTCTCATATATACGACGAGTAATATAACCCCAGTCATATAACCCACTTCTTCACTCACTGTCCACCACAAGCATGCAAAACGCTAAGTCAGCATCACGAGGCCCAGTGCGATCCACAAATCCCTGACACATCGATCCTTTGGCTTCGCGACAACACCGTCGACCACCAAACACACACACACACAAACGAACACACGCGATCAATCTAGTAGCCACCCAGTACTGACATACGATATTACGTATACTGACGGTCCTCCCCTGGATATATAATTAACATGTATGATAGTAGACATCAATACGTAATTAATGCAGTTGCCCCACCCTTGTGGGACAACAGATTAACAAGACAATAAGAGAAGTTCACGATTCAGGGCAACTCTAGATTTTTGTCTACTCATCATTTCCGGGCATGAAAACTAGCTCACACACCCCAAGAGCGGTCGGTTCTAAGTGACGTGCCCTAGTGATAAGACTGTGTAATAGTGTGTAAACTAAGTTTGTTTTTGATACGACAATAAAGAACAAAAACTTAGAGGCGTTTGTGCAAGTGAACCCTTTTTCGTGATGATGTGACGACCCCGTTACATTTTGTGTCTACAAGTAACATTGGATGAAGATGATGTAACGATACCGTTACACCGTCCCGTTACATGTTCACTGTTGCTTGTAGTGATTGTAGACCCCTTTGTTTATATTTGCTTGTAGTGGTTCCTTCTTTAGACGAGGAGCGCGATTATAAAACTCTTTCGCGGCTATTGTTATGAAACATCTTAAACATAAAAATGAAATTCTCGCCACCTGCCCCTCTATCTACCTTACTTTTCTACCTTATCTACTAGCCTCTTACAATGTGTGTGTGTGTGTGTGTGTGTGTGTGTGTGTGTGTGTGTGTGTGTGTGTGTGTGTGTGTGTGTGTGTGTGTGTGTGTGTGTGTGTGTGTGTGCGTGCGTGTGCGTGTGTGTGTGTGTGTGTGTGTGTGTGTGTGTGTGTGTGTGTGTGTGTGTGTGTGTGTGTGTGTGTGTGTGTGTGTGTGTGTGTGTGTGTGTGTGTTTACCTAGTTGCATCTTGAGGGAAGGGGAGTTACGCTCGTGGTGTTCGTTCTCTGTGTCTCTCCATATCTAATTTCCTCTTAAATTTTTGCATTGTTTTTGCATACACTATTGTTTCCTCTAGTATGCTCCATACATCCAACTCTTTGTGGGGAAAGCTGTTATATCATGTTTCTTCTACAATTGTTCTTTTTGAGTTTCTTTTCATGTTCTCTTGTGTTTCTCTTATTAGTAATTCGTCTCTACAAGTCACCTCTTTCTCTTCTAGTTTTGATAATCTTTATTCATATGATATTTTTGATAGTGTTGGGACAATGTTCATAGTTGCTCTCTGGATTTTCTCAATTTTCTTTATATATTTTTTTAGTACTGGGTGACCATATTGTCGCTGCATACTCCAATTTGGGCCTTATCAGTGTGACTGATATTTTATTTACTATTTCTTTATCCACGTAATTAAAAGACACTTTTATTTATCTTAACAAGTTATAGGTTTAGCCTACAATTTTGTTCATATGTTTGTCAGGGGACATATCTTTTGTGATGAACACTCCCAGGTCTGTTTGAGGTCCCACTTTCGTTACTTCTTTTTCGCTTACTTTATATTGTAATGATATTCTTTTTTTTTCAAATTCTATTATGCTATATTTCTTTACATTAAAGTCCACTTCCCTCTTCTGACTCCATTCTCAGACTCTGGTCAGATCTCTCTGTAGTGAGTCACAGTCCGTTTCAGTACTCACTTTCTTTAACAATTTTGCATCATCTGTAAAGAAATTCATGTAACTTTCCACACCCTCGTTCATGTCATTCACATATATAGCAAACATTATTGGAGCCAACACTGATCCTTGTGGAATTCCACTAATTATCTCCTCCTAAGTAGAGCTCTTATCTCTGAGCACTACTCTCATTTTCCATCCATGCAAAAAGTCCTCCGTTCATTTCAGTAGTTTTCCTTATATCCTTCCTATGGTTTCCAGTTTTCTTAATAGCCTTTTGTGAGGGACTTTTTCAAAAGCTTTTCGTATGTCTAGGAACGCACAATTACCTCGTCCGTCCCTTTCTTGTATTATGTC
>NC_134801.1:8049364-8059364 GCF_046742065.1 Oratosquilla oratoria
GTGTGTGTGTGTGTGTGTGTGTGTGTGTGTGTGTGTGTGTGTGTGTGTGTGTGTGTGTGTGTGTGTGTGTGTGTGTGTGTGTGTAAGAGGGGAGCAGGTTCTCAGTAATACACGTGGAGTTAAAAACGACAGCATCGTTTTAGTTATTCAGTTTTTTCCTCTTATTCTCGATTTTACTGGTTAGAAATTTGCCATTAACCAGGTGAATTGAAACTAAATCACTATATTCTTCCATTTCTTTCCATTATTTGAGCTCAACGTTTCGTCTTAATGAAGACATTTTCAAGAGTAAACTGAAATAACAAAAATTACATAATTACAGTAATGGTGACAAAATTACAAAAGTTACATAAATACAATAGTGTTGACAATTGTGTGCAAGAACAATACAAGTAAAATATGAATACAATAATGTTGACAATTGTGTGCAAGAACAATACTAGTAAAATATGAGGGATACAATATAAATGCAAATAGATACGGGACAATTTAAAATTGGAAACAAAGAAGTCAATAAAGTAAATTCAGAGAGACCTAGGAGTAATCATCTCAAGTGACTTGACACCTGACAAACATGTAAATAAATTGTTTGGAGAGACTTACAACTTATTAAGATCAATGAAAGTGGCCTTCGACTACATAGATGAGGGGATGGTTAAAGAAATAGTTGTTACACTGATAAAACCGAAGAGAGGGGAAGGAAAGGGTTAGGAGGAATATGGAAGAGAAGGAGAAGAAAGATAGGAAAGAAGGGAGTGAGGAAAGAACATAAGAAAATTAGAAAGAATCCAAAAAGCAGCGACTAAAATGGCACCTACACTGTCAAATCTGATATATGAACAAAGATTGGAGAAATTACAGTTATCAACACTAGAACAGAGAAGGGAAAGAGGCGATTTGTTGACCATTTTCAGAATTATGAAAGGGATGGAAGTTCTCGATAGAGACGACTTATTAAAGTGGGACAGAAGAGAAACAAGAGGACACGAAAAACGAAACTAAAGAAAGACAGTTACAGAAGAGACCTAAAAAAAAATAGCTTCTCACATAGAGTGATCGGTGTCTGGAACAAACTGAACAGAGAAACAGTGTCAGAACTATACACGATTTTAAGAACAAACTGGATGTGGAGAGATACGAAAACGGGACACTACGAGCATAGCTCTCGTCCCGTAAAATACAACTAGGTAAATACAACTAGGTAAATGCACACACACACACACACACACACACACACACACACACACACACACACACACACACACACACACACACACACACACACACACAGATAGGTAGAGAAAGAAAGAGAGAGAAGAGAGAGAGAGAGAGAGGGGGGGATAGAGAGAGGAAGAGGAGGAGGAGAACAAGGAATGCTAGTACCGTATAAGAAGTAGGGATGGTGTTATATGTTAACAACCGAGAAGCCTTTACACCTGTGTTAAGGAGACAGTTCGTAAGACAGGGCAGGAAAAGTGAGGCTGGATGGGAGGAAGGTAGGAGAAAAGGAGCAGAAAAAAAGTAGAAAAATTAAGAACATGAGAAAGGTAAGAAGAAAAGAGGGGAAGGAAAGGGTTAGGAGGAATATGGAAGAGAAGGAGAAGAAAGATAGGAAAGAAGGGAGTGAGGAAAGAAGATAAGGAAGAAGGTTTGGAAGAATGATATGGGAGGACTAGAAGATAGAGAAAGGAAACGAGAAGGAGGAGAAAAATGAAACGGAATGCAGGTGGGAGGCTGAAGAGAATGCAGATAGTTAAATTGAGTAGGGGAGGGATAAAAAGGAAGAAGGAAAGGAGAAATGGGGAGAGTCAGGGAGAAAATGGAATAGGGGAAGGGATGAAATGTGTGAGGGTTATTAGAGAGAAGGCACGAGAAGTAAAAAGAAGAGCGAATGATGAAATAGTGAAAAAAGAGGAGGGGAAAGGAGTTAAGAGAAATGATAAACGAGTGAGAGTGACTAGAGAAGAGGGGCAAAAAGATTAACGCAAAGGTAAAGAGTAGGAAGGAAGGAATGAAGGGGAAAGAGGCTCGGGAAAGTAGGTACGGGGTATAGAGAAAGATGAGCAGGTGAACTGAGAAGGGGAGTGGATGTGATATGAAAGAAAAGTGAGTGATACGCAGTATTGATTTAAAGAAAAAAATAACGGAGAAGAGAGGGCAAACGAAAAGGGAGAGAGCTGAGATAAGGAAGAAGGAAGAAGGCAGGGGAGGGGGAGGGGGAAGTAAAGCCTCAGTAAAATTAGAAATGGAGTTTAGCGGGCAAGGAGGGCGTTGACTAGATTAAACAAAGACAAGTTTTGACGGTGTTCAATTACCTTCAAAATACTAAAGCTGAGGAGGAGAGCTGGAGGAGGAGGAGGAGAAGAGGAGGAAGAGAAAGAGCAGAAAGAAGAGGAAGACGATCAAGATTCAAGAGTGAGAAGAGGCGGAGGTAAAGAGAAAGTTATATTCTTGGAAGAAGAAATTCGAACGCTCCCGACGTCTTCGCTGTCAAGTAGGAGGAAGAGGAGGAGCAAGAGAAGAAAGCGTAAAATAAGGAGGAAAAAAGGAATAGGAGAGAAAATATATAAAAAGGAATGAGGAGCATAGGATGGAAGAGTAAGGGGGTTAAAGGGGGAGAGAAAAGAGGGGGAAGAAGTAGGTAGAGAAGGAAGCGAAGTAGGAGAAAGAAGGGAAGGAATGGGAGGTAGAAAAGGAGGAAGCGGTGTAGATGGAGTTGGAGTAGAGAAGAGGACATCAAAAATAGAAAAGAGAAACAATGTTCTGTGTTCAAAAGCAATAACCGAAAGAGGACACAGATAAAATATATATAAAACAAAATAAAAAATAAACCCTTTGATGCCCTTTATATGTTTTGTTTTGGCTTGTTTCAAACGATTCTGGTCATCTGAGAGGCAAATTTTGTACGAAGTGAGGTTCCAATTGATCAAGACCCCTTTTCTTTCAGATTTTTTTTCACTTAAGTAATTCTTCAGCCTCAACAAACATTTAAGATTGCAGCATTGAGCTGATAGAGTTGGCCCTTTGACGTCTAAAAAAGATCTTCAGCTCGAGATCGCCTGTCTGCAGCCAGAATAAGCATGTCATCAGTATCAAAGACCGGGGGGATTTCATAGTAATAAGAACAGAATGAAGAAGTGGAGTAATTTCCTACCATCAATGCTCTTATTGGGGACTCAAATTCCGGTTCATAAGATTACCATGTATACTTACCCGTAAGGCGCACTTCCAATATAGCCGTAAAATTCCCAAAAGATGTAAAAAAAAAAAAAAAAAAAAAAAAAAACGAAAAATTATTATGAAATTAAAATTAAAAAAATTACCCCTTCCTTAATTGCTAACTTCAAGATCAGTGAAACAGTGTGGCACAGCTAAAAGTGAGGATTTCACACCAGGAAACGCTTAGCTACGACAGAAGTCGTCAACTTTGTTTTCCTATGTGCACGGATTTTCAGGGCGAGTAGAAATCACCGATAGTTATTTGATTCGAGCATGAGTCAGTGTCCAAGAAAGCATGATCTGAATCAGCCTGCTAATCTTCAACCAAATGTCATCTATAAATTATGTCGCTATAATGAAGGGGCGCTTCTTGGAAAAGGTGGAATCAATATAATTAATGAAAACCAAGAATGAGACAAAGACCAAGACGTGATACAGAGGACAAAATGCCAAGGAGGAACGAAGAATTGAACAAACATATCAAGTAAAACAGACGGAACGGGAAGGGTGAATATTTGTGGAATCTAGCCTATGAAAAAACAAAACGAAAACATAGTTCGCCAGGCAGGTGGACCACAAAAAGGAAAGTAAGACGCGAACACCCAACGAAAAAAATAGCCACACAAAATGTTGTTGTTGTTGAAAAATAGAGAATAGAAGGTAAAGGAAACAATTGAATGGAGGAGAATTAATTAAAGAGAGGGTGGAAAGCAGGTGAGGATGAAGAACATTAGAAGGAATGGAAAAAAGCAGAAGAGACAGAAAAATGAGGAGAGGAAAAGAGGGGAACTGGAGACAAAGGCTAAGATACAGAAAAATATACAGAACAGGAATGAAAATGGGGGAAAGAATGAAGAGAAGGAAAACAGGTAGGAGGAGGTGGTGGTAAAGAGCAGAGGGTAAAGACAATGTGGGAGGTAACAGAGGAAGAAGAAAACATAAAAGAAAAAAGAAAAAGGACAAGGAAAAGAGAAAAACCAAAGAAGAAATAATTCAAAGGAAGAGGAAAGAGAAGGGAAGATAAGCAAAAGTAACCAACGAGAAGAAATAGATGGAGTAGTAACAACTGTGCAACAATAATGTAGCAAACAGTGAAAGATGACCAAAAGCTTTGGAGTAGTGGCTGCAGCAGTGAAGTACTAGATGGAAGAGGTGCAGTGACAACAATGCAACTGCAGGTAGAGGAAAAGGAGCATAGACAATGTAGAAGGAAGTGGAGGAGGAGGAACAGTTGCAGCAAAGCATCAAAACTGGAAATACTATAGGAAATGCAGAAGCAGATGGGAAAACACCAGAAGCCCTGATGTGGGTGGAGGAAGAACAGAATCAGGGAAAGGAGCAGCAGCAGTAATGAATTGGTAGATGGAAAAACAACAGGAGCAACATTGCAATAACGTGTAAAGATGGAGTAGGAGCAATGCGGCAACAGGTGAGAGAACAGCATTAGCTGTGAATTGGTAGGTGGAGCAGAAGTAGAAGTGGTGTGACAGTATGTAAAACAGGAACAAAAGCAGCGTGGCACCAAGAACAGGAATTGTAGAATCAGGTGGAGAAGAAGCAGAAGCCTGAGGGCTAGGATCACCCACTACCTTTAAAGCCAGTGAAAAGTGAAGCTGATGTCATATATGATATCTTGATAATAAGCACAATTAGAATAAAGGATTACATCGTCCACCTTGATGTCGGCATAGATTTTGCTGTGGTGGATATCATATGGTATCATTGAACAACCTTAAAGTAGATTTCAGTTTTGAGTTTTTTTTTTTTTTTTTTTGTCGATCGAGACCTTATTTACGCCAGTCCCAACGCCGTAAACTGATTAGAAGTGTTTAGGGTTAACCATAAAAAGTTAGGAACCGAAACACGTTACTTAAGGGTTCTTTTTCAAACAAAGTAGGACCAGACACAATAAATCTCTCCTATATTGTAATCACTTTGACCCATATAATTTTGCACTCTATCAGTCTTCTATACTTGGATGATAAAATAAAGATAAAATTAATCTTGGTTCGAAATAAATCGGACAATGTTTAAGGAAGTTACATCCTTAATTTTTTTTCTTCAGATTTTGGTGACCCTATCCTTAACCTAATTGCTCCCAAAGTAAATAAATCGCATAGGGGTAATTGTCCACTTTTTTGAAGGTCTCATATACATCTATCCATCTTTTTTCGTAATATTGTTAAGCAAAGAAACAAATAATAAAAAAGACAAAAACCAATACCTCGTTCCCGAACTCCGTCCAGGTGAGGTAAAGATATATTTGGAAGGACTGACATTTTGAAAGTGGAGAGTATTCCTCGGCTGAGTAGAAGCACCTGGTGTATTTTACATCTTTTGTGTCCCTGAGCAGCTTGAACAAACAGTGGACCACGGTAACCGTTAGGGATGGAACCTAATCATTTGTTTGCGTGAGGTGGAAACAAAGCTGAACACGCCACATCAACTGATGAAAGGGCGAAATAAAAAGTAAGGCATTCACCTTTGCTGAGACAACCGGGACAAATTTCAGTCATCATTAGTTGCTAGGGATCGAACTGGAGCCTTTGTAGTTACAAGACCTGGACAAAATAGAAACACACTTCAGCAATAAACTATAGGAAGCAATGGAAATAACGAAACTTGAACCAATAGGCGTTCATTTGCAATCGAACATCTTTGTCTGGTGTTTATAATCATGAGATAAGTACAAGTTTGAATGCGCTACAGTGATCTACGAAAGAATTAGTGGAAGTCGAGGAGATTGGCTGCGACTGAATACGTTATATTTACTCCATTGGCTTGGACAGCCAGGACAGGTGGTCATTACCATTAAACGTTTGGCATGAACAAAAGACTCCGTAGTTGTGAAACGAAAACGAAGCTGAATGCATCATATTGAATAGGTGTTGTAAAGAGTTGAGAGCTTATCTGAGGACGAAGATGTCACATTTGCCCTCTGGACTTGGCAGCCGGATTAAGTAGTATTCGCCTGCAGCGCTGGAGATCAAACCGGAGTCTGTAGCTATAAAGCGGAAATGAAAATGAACACGGCACAGCTACACTCGAAAGGTTAAATCTCAAAATACAAAGGTGGGAGATGACAGGAATGGTTCATCCGAGATTACCATCTTCACGGAAAGGTCATCCTTAATTAGCCTTTGGCTGTTTGATAAGGTCGTTTGAAAGATGAATGTATGCAGGGAAGTCGACTCTATAGACGAAAGTCTCTAGATCCATGTGATGTATGTGCTTTACGTATATCAAATGAATGAATGAGATGATGATATCATTGAACGAAGTCTCTAAGCTTTGCAAAGTCTCTATGAGTTACTTGTTAATAATCTGAACACTTACAGCATTAACCTTTAGGATGCTGAAAGGAGTTTCCTTCAGCTGCATAAAATGAGTTAATAGAGATTTTCTAACAACGAGGGTTTTTATTCGGCTTAATGAAATTGCTTAAAGACAACCAAAATAAGGATATAAAATGACACCACTCTTGAAAAATGTTTGATACTATATGGCTAAAATCAACGATCGTATGACTGACATGTCTATTCAACTCTGGCTACGGTTTACGATTCTATGCCTTCTATCTACTCCCGCAACAAAACGGATAAAACCATCCGGAGCTTACTTCGATCATCTTCGCCTTTGATGACTCTAGCATTCATTCTATCTTCCACCAGTGGATTTCATTCGGTAGAAGAAAACCATTTTGCAACTGAAAGGGTAAACCGTCTACGTCAGAATAGTTCAGTGCTAGACAGCAAATACCTTAATGTTCTAAAAAGTGGCAGATGGAATTCAGTCTGTTACTAACCTATAGTTGAAAGAAAATTATTTGAAGACAAAATTGTAACGTTGTTAGAGTAGAAATATTGGCAAAATGCATAAAGCAACATAAATATAATAAAAAAGAAGATCAAAATTTTACAAACGTGGTATTATTTGTAGAACTGCAAACTAACTATTCAGCCTGATGAAGAAAATCTTTACTAAGCTGGGATAAGTGAGAGATGATGAGCCTTATGAAAAGCAATACAAGCGGGGAAGAAGCGGCAATTATCATTACAAGTCATTTGGGAGCTCTATAACTAAAACGAAATAGGAGAGGACTTCTATGTTTTCCTTCATATTTATCATAACATCGTTACGATACCACACTTTACATATTTCGTTTTGACTAGGACAAGACGATTTTTTCCAGTTTAGAAAACGCCACCGTAGCAAAGAGGTTCAAGCTTTAACCGAAGGAAAGCAGCAGAGAAACTAAACATTCAGTCGAGAAACGTCGCAGTGTTAATCGAGAGTGATTCTAGTCCCGTGATAGAAGGGATTTCCCTTTCCTGAATAGAAGCACCTGCTGGTTATAACATTTGCTGATACAGAGTAAAAACGATAATAAGATAATATTATGTTGATATATCCCATAATTATATCATCAAGTGTACTGACAGAAGAAAAACTGAAGAACGAACTACATAAGTGATACTAAGTAAAATGAATAAATGCGATAACAAAAATTAATCATTCAGATTTTTCTTGGGATGGAGATATACGAGTGTGTGTATGCTTTTTTTTCTACTTCTTTTTCAAGCCACACGTGCCTCACGCTTACAGCTTAAGTTTTATTTGAAGCTCTAGTTTTTCTTCACCCCGCATGAGTTTCATAGAATCAATATTTTAGTGACTCGAGTGAGATCCCTACGGACAAGTCACGCATCATTTCCTTATAAGTGGCATCTATTTTTATTTGATTTTATTATTATTATTATTAATTTTTTTTTTTTATGCTGATCATTTTTAGTTTTTACCATCCTTCCTCTCTGATATACTCCTTAGATCTCTCCAAAAACACCTCTTTGGAGCAATATTGTCCGTAAGGATAGAAGTGTTGATTATTGCTAACTAAAATTTAGTTTCTATTCATACTTCTAGTAATACCCCAGGATGGTGACGGTGTTTATGTGTCTTAACTTACCTAACAACAGACGGATTTATACAGCTGAAGGTGTGGACTACTGCCTGGTAGGGCCTTCAATCGATGGAGAATCGCTTCAGGCCAGAGGCCGTCCTTCTCCTGCACAGAGCTACCTGTCAAAAGCTGAGACAAAAACCTCAAAGTATGCCACCATTCTTAAGGAGTTAACTATCTGAGATGGTGAGGTCAGTGAGAACGAGGAGAGGAGAACGACCTCTGGGGATGAAACTTTTCCTCGAGTTTGAGGGAGCTGGAGACAACTTAACTCCCTCACTACGATGGTGGCCTTTACATTTTTTTTAACCTGATGCTGGATAGTTCTGTTCATTATAGACCAAAGATTCGTGCTAAAGGATTTTACCTTTGGTATGGCTCCTATGTAGATTTTTTTTTTTGGGGGGGAGGGGGGGCATTCTACTCACTCCAGAGCTGGAATTTGTGTTGAAAGAGTTAACCCACTTGGTAAGATAACACTTTTAGATTATTTTGTTATGGCTAATGCTACACGATTCTTTTCGGTTTTGGGTAAGACCTCGTGCTGAAGGAGTTAACCTATTTTGTACAATGACGATTTTACCAATTTTGAGCTGGCTAACACCAGATGATGATTCTTTCGTCCAATAAGTGCTAGCTTTATTTTGGATTAGAAGCTTACCAGTGGCCCCTAAGAGGTTATTCGTGATAGTTTTACCGAGATAATTTCCTTTAATTTCCTTTAATTTCTCCAAGCTAAACAAAATCCTCAAACATAACCTAGTACTATATCCTTGAAATCGAGGAAAATTAATCGGTTGCCCTTCATAAGTTAATTCGAGACCCGATTGGCTTGGGAACACGCCAGTCTTATGGCCATATTGATTAGGCAGTTGGAGGAAGAGGGGGAGACTTTGACATGTTAAAGTAAGTAGAGGCCCACACATCACTGACAAGTCCCATAGACGTCTGTAGTTGTGGCTATGTGGGGCAAGAATTACGAATGGGGAAGAAGTAATGGACTGGGTGATGTCTTTGATGGGAGAGAAACGAACTTCCGTAATGACCAAGGGGAGTAGGGGAAGAGAGAGGAAAGAGAGGGAACGGAAGAAGGAATGTCTGAGGCAAAGGGAAGATAGAGTATAAGAATTGGAAAACAAGGACAAATAATAGTCGTTTGCTCAATAGACAGTATGGTGGGACAAGTATCTTTCGTCTGGTTATTTATATAAGTAGAATGATCGCAGTACTTGAGCATACATGACAATGACAGGAAAGTTTTCGTTACTAACGAAGCTGGAGGAAAGAAAATCGCACTACAGTGTTTATAAATACTAAAATATAGTAAATCGATTTATTGAAACTTAGTGTAAACAAGTAAAATATATAATACACAAATCTGTTCTGGTCATTGTATAACCCTCAAAAATTGTAATGTACCGTAGGTAATATTATAATCAATAGATGATAATGTCATTTTATACAGACTGTATCCAAATTTTCATCGTCTTCGAAGCGTGGCCTAGGGGATTTGGAAACCGAAGAAGGAAAGTGTAGTTTAAAGTGAGTGTCCTTCAGGAGAAAGGGAATGTAAGAGAACGGGAATAGGAATGTGAGGAGGTGGGAGGCGAGAAAACGAAGGAGAGAGGAATGGTGCCTGCCCTATCCCAGGGACCCCTTCGGTCATCATGATGTCCCCCAAGGAATGCCACTACAGCCTATCAGCATTAGAACTCCCTCGACACCTCCACCACCACCACCACTACCACCATCAACATATCCTCAACCACAACTGCCACAGTTTCATCACCACTGCCTCTATTTCCACCACTGCCACCATTT
>NC_134801.1:8071864-8084364 GCF_046742065.1 Oratosquilla oratoria
TCAAGAGAGTGTACTACTGCGACGATACCACACCTCTCAACATCCCCAAGAAAAGCTTAAGATCGCTGCTGGAGATATGCACTAAAGAAGCTCCCTTTACCTGCCCTAATGGAAGAATGTATAAACAAATCGATGGGGTGGCAATGGGTAGCCCCCTTGGAGTTTTGTTTGCTAATTTCTTCATGGGTACCATTGAGACAGAACTCCTGGTAGAGGCCCGTCCCTCCATTTACTGCCGTTACATAGACGATATCTTCGTTCGAGTAAGAGACGAGAGGGAACTTCAAGACCTGAAAACCCGCTTCATCAAAGCCTCAGGACTGAATTTTACCTATGAAGAAGCTAACAATGGACACCTCCCTTTCCTTGACATCCTCGTCACAGCACAGCAGACAGGCTTCCTAACAACAGTTTACACAAAACCGACAAACCCTGGACTCTGCCTGAATGGAAAAAGTGAGTGCCCTTCCAGGTACTTACACACCACTATCGGCGCATATGTCAGAAGAGCACCCTCACACTGCTCCACATGGAGAAATACACACCAAGAACTGGAGAGACTAACTCAGGTCCTGGTTAACAATGGATACACAAATTCAGACGTAACACACATCACAAAAAAGATCCTAGACAAATGGTACACAAAAGAAGATAACCCGACACCTAGCAACAAAAATTCCATCAAGTTATATTACAAGAATCACATGTCAACAGAATACAAAACAGATGAAAAATGATTAAAAGATATCATAAACAAGAACATACAGACAACAGACCCCGAAAAACAAATCCAACTCATCTTCTATTACAGTACTAAGAAAACAGCCCAATTGATTATCCGTAACCAACCCACCACCACAAAAACAACATTACAACAAGACCACGTTGTATACCAATATAAATGCAATAGTGAGGCGTGTGGATCTCACACTTACATTGGTATGACAACAACACAATTAACACGACGCCTAACATGCCACCTGTCCAACGGATCAATCAAGTCACACTATACCTCTTCCCACAACAAAGCACTAACAAGAAAAGACCTAGACAATAACACGACAATCATAGACAGGGAATCGGATCCCCGACGGCTACTGTTCCTGGAAGCCATATACATACAAGATAACCATCCTAACATCAACATCCAGACCGAAGACCTGCGCGTCTTACAATCCATGAAGAGACTGAACACAGACCACTACACGCACTGGGAAAGGTCAACCAGACCTCCGTTAACCCGGATCCCCTATTGGTCCTAGGCAACCAATCAGAGGAGACCTCTTCCTGCAAAAAAGTCTTATGATCCCAACTCCATGAATAAATACGACATCCACAGACACTGCACATCAGATCGCCCAGATGATGTAACCAGGAAGTTCCGAAACGTCGGCCACAATAGGACAACTACTAAGATACGTCAAATCTGAAGATAAAAAGATTGTGCGTTGTATCGAAGCTACACGCAATAAGATAATCAACAATGAATCCTCTTTAGCCTTCAACCTCGTATGTTTACAAGAGAATATATATATATATATATATATATATATATATATATATATGTGTGTGTGTGTGTGTGTGTGTGTGTGTGTGTGTGTGTGTGTGTGTGTGTGTGTGTGTGTGTGTGTGTGTGTGTGTGTGTGTGTGTGTGTGTGTATTCACTTGGTCTTTGGATCACGTGTTGGACTCGTGATCGACAGCTATTTCCCTCCTGGAAGAGAGCTCAGAGCTCGTAGGTCCGATCTATGGGTAATGCTATGACCTTGCACACACACACACCCCCAACTCCCCGCCCACGAGAGTTGGAGTAACACCCCTCAGCGCTGCGATACTGATATATTATTTCAGCCCCGGGCGAGGATCGAACCCGGACCTCCGTAGTGGCAGGCCAGAGCTCTAACCACAGCGCCATGAGAGGTGTGTGTGTGTGTGTGTGTGTGTGTGTGTGTGTGTGTTTGTTTATTTATACATATTGTCTGCGATACAGGAGGACTCTGTTCACAGAAAAATTATGGAACTTTTATTATACTGCTACTGTCCCTACGTTATGCTGTCCCCCAATCCCTTGCTGCTGTGTGTACCATTTCTCTGAACATTCATTTCCTTGTTTCGCCTACTCTGTGGAGGGGGATAAAATACTACCACCAAGTGTTCCCACTTGGATCGTAAGAGGCGAGAAAAACGGTACGGGGATTAGGACTAGGCATCCTTCTCCCTGTATCCCCACATGGGAGATTCCTAAAAAAAGTAAAGGCATGAGAGGGACTAGAAGTTTTCCAACCAGTACATTAAGATTTGGGTCTTTTAATGTGCGTGGATGTAGTACAGATGAGAGTAAAAGGGAAGAGATAGGCAGTATGCTTGTGAGAAGAGAGATGGATGTGTTGTCTTTAAGTAAATCTAAGTTGAGAGGGAAGGGCAAGTGTGAGTTTGGGAGTGTAATTGGGAGGTTCTCAGAAGTGAAGTGAGGGCGAGGGAGAGAAGGGGTGGCTATTCTAGTAAGTGAAGAGATAGGTAAACGTGTAGTTGAGTGGAAGGAGGTTTCTTCAAGGTTAATGTGGATGAAGGTAAAACTGGGTAGGAAGATGTGGGTTTTTGTAAGTGCATATGGGGCTGGTAGTGAGAAGAGTGTAGAAGAAAGGGAGGTTTTTTGGATAGATTTAAATGAGTGCATAGAGGGATTAGAGAGAAAAGTCAATGTAGTCTACCTTAATGTTAGGGTAGGGAATGAACCAATACACGGAGTAGTTGGAAAATGTGGAGCTCCAGGAAAGAATCGTAGTGGAGAGTTAATGGTGGAAATGCGTCTAGAAAGAGAGTTGATGATAGCAAATACAGTGTTTCGGAAGAAAGTCAAGCATAAGTACACATGGGAGAGGGTGGTGGATGGAAGGGTGGTAGATAGAGCGTTAATGGACTATGTAGTGATAGATAGGAGTATAATAGGAAGAGTTAAGGATGTACATGTTCTAAGGGGAGAGTGGGGAATATCAGATCATTTTTTGGTGGAAGGTAAGTTAAGAGTGGAGGATAGATGGAGAAAAAGGAAAAGGAGAAAAGATAGGGAGGGGCTTAGAGTGAAATGCTTAAATGAGAAAGAAAAGGAGGAGTACAAAAAGAATCTGAGAGAGGATTGGGAGAGAGTGAAGGATAGAGTAGAACTAGCAGTGGAGGAGGAATAGGGATTGCTCAAGGAGGGAGTCACAAGGTGTGCGAAGATGGTGTTTGGAACAAGAAGGACGGGAGGAAATAGAAGGAAGGGTAGTGAGTGGTGGGATGAGGAAACAAAGTGGGTTGTAGAAGAGAAAATGCGAGCTTTCACAGATTGGTTACAAAATAGGACGAGGGAGTCATATGAGAGGTACAAAGAAAAGAGAAGAGAAGTAAAACATAAGATAAAGGAGGCAAGGAGAGAAGATGAGAAATGGGGTAACAGTATGACAAAAAAAATTAAAAGTGAAAAAAAGATATTTTGGAAAGAAATTAAGAGAGAAAGAGGAGGTGAATCAAGTAGAGAAGAAAAGGTAAAAGGTGCAGATGGAGAGATGATAATGGAAGAGAAGGCAGTAAGAGGAAGATGGGCAGAGTTTTCTGGGGAGTTGCTATAGGTAAAGGAGGACATGGAGGGAAAGGTAGTTGCAGTGGGAATGCTAAGAAAATGAGAGTGATGAGTGAGGAAAATGGAGGAGAAATAAGGAAGGATGAAGTGAAGGCAGTTGTTAAGATGATGAGAGTAGGTAAGGTACCTGGTCTAGATGGATGTCATGCAGAATGTCTGAAAATAGGAGGTACAGTGATGATGGACTGGCTGTTGAGGTTATCTAATGTTTGTTTTAGAGAGGGCAGAGTGCCGGAGGACTGGAGTAGTGCCTGTATAGTTCCACTTTACAAGGGAAAAGGGGACAAGTGTGAGTGTAGTAGTTTCAGAGGGATTAGCTTGTTAAGTGTAGCTGGGAAGGCTTATGGGAGGATCTTGATTGAGAGGATTAGGAGAGGAACAAAGGGAGTAACTGGTGAGGAACAGTGTGGGTTTAGGACAGGTAGATGTGAGTGGTTCGAGGTAAAGATGGGACTTCGTCAGGGATGTGTTATGTCGCCCTGGCTGTTCAATTTATACATGGATGGGGTGGTGCGAGAGGTAAAAGTAAGGGTGGTGGGTCAGGGATTGGAAATGGTCAAAGAAAATGGAGAAAAGTGGGAGGTGAGCCAGCTGTTATTTGCGGATTACACTGCGCTTGTAGCAGGATCAGAGAAGGGATTGAGGAAGTTAGTGACAAAGTTTGGGAGAGTGTGTGAAAGAAGGAACTTGAAGATAAATGTGGGTAAAAGTAAGGTGATGAGATGTACAAGGGGTGAAACTGGCAGTAGATTGGAAGTGAGTATTAAGGGAGGGACACTTGAGGAACTGGATAGTTTTAGATACTTGGGTGGGAATATGGCAAGAAAAGGAGGAGTGGAGTCAAGGTAGAATGGAAATTAAGAGAAGTGAGTAAATGCTTTGGTGGATTAAAAAGTATAATGAGAAATAGACATTCGGGGATGTATGTTAAGAGGAGATTGTATGAAGGAGTGATTGTGCAGAAACATGGATCATAAGAGAGGAAGAGAGAGGGAGTTTGAATGTGTTTGAGATGAGGTGTCTGAGAGGTATGATAGGGGTTACTAGGCTGGATAGAGTGAGAATTGAGGAGGTGAGGAGGAGAACGGGGGTGGAAAAGGAGTTGGGAGATAGGGTGGATGAAAGAGTATTGGGATGGTTTGGACACATGGAAAGAATGAGTGAAGAAAGACTAGTAAAAGAGATATGGAAGGCAGATGTGGAAAGGATGAACATGAGGGGGCGACCTATGATGAGATGAATGGATGGGGTTAAAGGGTTTTTGGGAAAGAGGGGAATGTCTGTTGAGGAAGGACGGGAGAGGACAGAAGACAGGGGTGAATGGAGAATTACAAAGGATTACAAAGGCGGAGCATGCCGACAAGAGACATTTTGGTCCATATCTAGGTCGGATGCGAAAAAAATCATAATAATAATAAAATAACAAACAAAAACCATAATAACGTAAATAACAAATAAAATACATAAATAAATGCATATGTATAGTTAAATAATAAACAAACAGGTAAATAATAAATAATAATAAGTTGACATATAACTAATAATAAATAAAAATCAGACAGACAAATGATAAGAAAACAAAAACAAATAATATAAAATAAATTATAATCATTACAGCATCTTGCTTAGGTGTTTATCTAAATGATTCTTAAAGCTTCGAACTGAACTACATTGCACTACCTGGTTGTATATGGATGATGCTGTGATGATGCTATATATGCATGTATGCATGCATGCATGTATGTATGTATGTATGTATGTATGTATGTATGTATGTATGTATGTATGTATGTATGTATGTATGTATGTATATATATATATATATATATATATATATATATATATATACTTAACTATATGAGAATTTCGCTAGTGAACAGCGACATCAATCAAACAATCTCCTTGCCAGTGGCATACGGGATTCGAACCCGATGCACTTGGAACTAAGCTTCCAAGACACCCGCCTTAATCCGCTCGACCAATGACGGTATAAAACCTTGAGAACTCATAGTCTATCTGACTATCGAGATTAAGTTGGCGATAGCGTGAAAGGGATTCGTTCCGGTCCTTACCCCTCCCACGTGTGCGGTTGGCCTTTGGGGTGAAACGGAGGTGATGGGGTGCACTGAGCGCCCTCCCCAATCTCGATAGTCAGATAGACTATGAGTTCCCAGGGTTTATACCGTCGTTGGTCGAGCGGATTAAGGCGGGGTGTCTTGGAAGTTTAGTTGCAAGTGCATCGGGTTCGAATCCCGTGCGCCACTGTCAAGGAGATTGTCTGATTAATGTCGCTCTTCACTAGCGAATTTCTCATATATATACACACACACACACACACACACACACACACACACATATATATATATATATATATGTATATATATATATATATATATATATATATATATATTTCAGACAACTGAGAGAGAATGTGGGTGGGGAAGGGCAAACGAAGATGTGTTGGGAATAGAGTTTATTGCCCTGAAGGGACAATAACCTCTATTCCCAACGCATCTTCGTTTGCCCTTCCCCACCCACTTTCTTTCTCATTTGTCTGAAATAATTTTAAATATATATATATATATATATATATATATATATATCTGTATATATATATATATATATATATATATATATATGTGTGTGTGTGTGTGTGTGTGTGTGTGTGTGTGTGTGTGTGTGTGTGTGTGTGTGTGTGTGTGTGTGTGTGTGTGTGTGTGTGTGTGTGTGTGTGTGTGTGTGTGTGTGTGTGTGTGTGTGTGTGTGTGTGTGTGTGTATGTGTGTGTGTGTGTGTGTGTGTGTGTGTGTGTGTGTGTGTGTGTGTGTGTGTGTGTGTGTGTGTGTGTGTGTGTGTGTGTGTGTGTTTATATATGTATATATATATATATATATATATATATATATATATATATATATATATATATATATATATATACATATATGTATGTATGCTGGTACATTGTGACAAGTTTATGATGGTGGAAAAAGAAGTCACGGGTCTAGTTCCGAGTTCCTGAGTTCATTCCTGTCCGGTTTCGCTCTATGCTTCTTCAGAAGAAGCATAGAGCGAAACTGGTCAGGAATAAACTCAGGAACTCGGAACTAGACCCGTGACTTTTTTTTCCACCTTCATATATATGTATGTATGTATATATAAACAAATCTGCAAAGCAAGTAAGGAAGTTAGAAAATAAACAAATGAATATCTAAACAAGTAAACAAGTAATGAAGTAAATCAATAAAGAGGTTGGTAAACAAGTAATCAAGTACACATATAACCCTAACAGGTTGTAGGAAAATAGGAGAAGAAGGAAGTAAGCAAAATAGCAAAGAATAATGAAAAAAAAAAATCAATAAAGTAAAGGTACAATGAAGCAAAGACGCAAAGAGGCAAAAACGGAAGAAATGAATAAGCAAATGAATAACCTGTGAAACAAGCAAACAGGCAAGGAAACAAGCCATCATGCAAACAAACAAACATATAAACAAACAAATAAACAAACAAAATAAAATAACAAACAAACAAACAAAACAATTAAACAAGCGAACAAACAAACATGCAAATAAAAAACAAACAACGTATTCCACTCACCTCCACTCTCTTCCCTCCCTCTTATCTTGGCACCTCCTGGATGACAGGTCATCCCTGCATCTCGCCCACTATCTTGGGCCAGAAACAGTTTCGCAAGACACAACACATCCCCAATAAGGCCGCTTTATTTAATCGACGATATTTTTCTTGAACTCCACACTTCCCCAACCACTTTGTTTATTGGTTCATTTCCTACCTTAGCATTAAGGGCTCCCAATACTACAATTTTGATATTTCTCTCTAATCCCTATATGCACTCATTTAAATTCATTAAAAAAAAAACTCCCTTTAAACCCTTCTCACTACCAGGCTCATGTGCACTTACAAAAACCAACATCTCTTTTCCCAGTTTCAACTTTATCCTCATTAACTTTGAAGAAACCTCCCTCCACTCCACAAATGCTCTTTTATCTCTTCACTTACTTGTATAGCCACCCCTTCTCTCCCTCGTCCTCTCTTTACTCCTGAGAACCTCCCAACTACACTCCCAAATTCACACTCGCCCCTCCCTTATAACTTAGTTTCACTCAATGCCAACACATCCATCTTTCTTTTCACAAACATACTGCCTATCTCTTCTCTTTTACTCACATCTGTACCACGTCTACGCACATTAAAAGATCCAAACTTTAGGATACTGGTTAGATAGCTTCTTGACCCTCTTATGCTTTTACTTTTTTATATAGGAATGTCCACTTTGGGGCTACAGTGAAAAGGATGCCTAGTCCTAATCCCCATCCCGTTTTTTTTTTGTCACATCGTACGGCTCAAGTAGGAAGACTTGGTGGCAATATTCTTTTCCCCCACCAAAGGTTTAGGCGAAAAAAGGACATTGTTATTCAGAGAAATGGTACAGGACAGTAACAAGGGGTGAGGGGACAGGGTAACGGAGAGGCAGTTGGAGAATAATAAAGTGTCATCATTTAGCTATGAACAGAGATTTTCTCCATCACAAACAAAATGATGTGTACCTCTGGTTCGTAGGGGCGCCCCATATAAACTTTAAAGTATTAATTGTATGTTACTTAGTCCCTATAACATGCAAAAAAGCAAGGAAACAATTTGTTATACGAAACCATGCACGTACAGACTTAGAGACAAACGTACATACACACACACACACATATACGCAACCTCCACACATATTCTTTTAATAGCCTTTTCTACAGGAAAACAACTTTCGTGACGATAACATTACAGTTATGTTACATTATATTTAGAATGTCCATACACCTTTCACATTCATGCCTACACATGAGTATATATCATAGTTAAATTGCATTTCATTCTGTTTTTGTAAATATTTTCATATAATTAACTTTGAATGTGAATATTTTCCATTATGGTGAGCTCTGGTATCTGGAGCAACGCACCCTAGACATACCATGATGCACTTGAGTTAGTCCAATTCGGTAGGTTTTAAGTGCTGGAAGTGTTGACCTAAGATTCTGTGATTAAATACGACCTTCAACAGACCGCAGTTTCATTTTCCATCAATATTGTAGTCAAACACTTACAACTACAACATATGGTGGCAGCGGAGGGACTCGAACCCACGTCTCCGAAGAGACTGGTGCCTCAAATAAGTTCTTCGGAGGCGTGTGTTCTAATTCCACCGCTGACACTATATGCTGTAGTTGTAAATGGTTGACTACAACATTTATGGAAAATAAATAGACAAACATATATATATATATAATATATATATATATATATGTGTGTGTGTGTGTGTGTGTGTGTGTGTGTGTGTGTGTGTGTGTGTGTGTGTGTGTGTGTGTGTGTGTGTGTGTGTGTGTGTGTGTGTGTATGTGTGTGTGTGTGTGTGTGTGTGTGTGTGTGTGTGTGTGTGTGTGTGTGTGTGTGTGTGTGTGTGTGTGTGTGTGTGTGTGTGTGTGTGTGTGTGTGTGTGTGTATATATATATATATATATATATATATATATATATATATATATATATATATATATATATATATAAAGGATTAAAGCAGCAAATGGATAAAAATATAGATAACATAATTCAAAAAAGTATAAATGAAATTATTAAAAAATATATAAAATATATACATACATATAAGAGGAACAAGTGCAACATCAAACACACAGAAACCAAGAAATACACTCGAAATGATGAAAGGAAAGTCGTCTGAAAATAAAATCCAAACAAAAGTTTACAGGTAAAGTGGAGAAGAATGATCGTAGTAAAGAAAGTGAACCGGGATAAACAGGATTACTAAAAGATTAAGAGAGATAGAAATAGTTTCGAGTAGAAAAGATGCAGGAAAGGCACATGCGTCGACGAACGCGTGCTGGTCTTCATCTATATGTGGTGAAAAAATATGGATGAGACGTGTGAATCGTGATAATTTTGGTGGGAAAGAGAAAAGCAATTAAATTGAAAAAGTGGGTTTTTCTAATCTGTAGATATGCCTCAAAACCAGAATTCTATAACAAGACAGACTGACTAAACATGAAGAGACATTGTGAGGCGAAATATTGCGTTGTGTAAAAATGAATTGGAAGATGACACCAAACCAGAAAACTCTGTCATTACACCCGTGTCGACAGATCTTTCGTTCGGTCTTTATTAACCACATTACTCATATATCATTGCAAGAACCGCTGCATAATATCCACGTTGACCAGCCTCTGTAGATGATAGTTGCTTTTAACACACAAGGCTAAAACACTTATATTGTTACGTTTATCCTATGTGGAAGTTTTCGCACATGAATAGATACTGAGCATGAGGTACATTTTTTTTACTTGATAAAACGCTGGTTATGCTTATGACCTGCCTCTTCACGCACTACTTACTCATAAAAATGTGCAGTTGAAAGAATTAGATCCATGATATTTTCTGGTGTGTAGTCTTGGTATCTGATAAGAAAGACGAAGAAAAGTACTAGTAATTCATAATGATAGGGGAGACAGTGTCTGGTTTATTACCCTTATCAGGTCTCATAGCCATGTTTATTCTTATTTACATGTAATGTAAATTACTTTCAATACAATGCAAAACACTAGAGAAATTAGTTTTTTAGATGAACATAATTATGATTGTTTCAGTCAAAATTCACAAGGGATGAAACCCTTTTGAGGACTGAGTCACATAAAAAGCAAAACCACTGGGAAACTTCAGTAGTAAAGTAAATGTCCAGTCTTCTCAAGAGAACGCTCTGTGTTGTTAACTTCTGGGTCACGATGATTTTCTCCACAAATTCTATTCTTAGCTAACAACAGACGACTTCATTCATGGTAGTCGTCACTGTAACAAAGAAATCAAGGGTGGCTTGCAGCTTTTGTTCTGACTAACGGCAAATAGCCTTACTCTGTTTATGAGACATCACTGTAGCAAAGGTGTCAAAAATTTTCAAGCCAACTGTTCAAGTGTTTTATGTAGTTTTGTTTTATTCCGTTCAAACAGTAACCACCCAATTTTCATATATCTAACTATTCTGGGTTAAACCAGTTTCTTTTGTTGAACAGTGGAACTCCATGATAGTGAAATGTACCAAAATGAATAAGTTGTTTAAAAAATTGAAAGAGAAAAGAGGAGGCGGAATAATGAAATGTAGAGAAATAAACGAATAAAGAAAGGAATCTAAATAGTTTAGCTAGTTAAAGGAATAATAAGATAGACATTTAAGATCAGAAGTGTTATAAGAAGGAAACGATCAATAGAAGATAACAGACAATACATAGAATAAGAAAAGAGTAATGTTGAAGAAAAGAAGACCCAGAATGGCTGAAGAGAGCCAAAGAAAGGGAATTTTGTGGGGTCAAGATAAAAGAAAATAGAGGCTGTAATACTGGACGGAAGTACAAGTTAAGGAGTAAAGAAATATTACAAAGGAATTAGTTGTTTGAAAAAAGTGAGAGGATGGAAAAGTGACACAAAAGGTTAATACGAGTAGTCCAAAGGCAATGATTCCTTCACTACCGAAGGGGCGTCATTTGTAAGTAACCTTAGGAAGCAGTTACAATGTAGAAAAAAAGTGCGACACAGTGTGAAAGAAGATTATCTTGATACGTCATAATCCCTGTAATGAATAAAGTAGCCCGATGGCGTCCGGAATACAAAGAAAAGTGCCGTTGGCTACGGAAGGGCTATGTAAAGTTTTTGATAAGACTAACAATGGCTCGGAGTGACTGCCACTTGTCTAAGCTGACCGAATACATAAGGCAAACATCAGTTTCGAAAGTAGCCTAATTATCTCAGACATTACGTCCTCAAAGCACAGTTTATGACAACTTTTGCATATTGTATAGTATACTCATTTTTATAATAGAGAAATTCCACCCTCTTCCGTAGTTCTGGACTATTGCTGGCAAGTAGAGGAAAAGATTTAATATGAGAGACCGTCGTCTTTATTCAGGGTAATGTCAACTTATTCAATTACAAAGCCACACGGTAGATTAGCTTATCAAATCACTTGACCAAAGTGATAAGACTACAAGAAAACAGATGAAATAATCAATAGAAAAAGATAGAGAGTGATCAAAAAGATAACAATGGAAAAAGGACGAGATACAGAAAAAAATGAGGATATACTTAGGCTAATTTCTTTGTAGGACGAAAATCAAAATAACTGTCCACTATGAAACTGAACATGGTTCAGGCAAGAACAGTTAATGGTTAGTCATTTCTCTGCTGAAAGTGTTTCCGTCTTCTGAATAAAGGCGTCTGGTGGCAGCACAGATAAACAATCACGTCGCAAAAAGCAGTCAAAAGAGTTATCGGTACTCAAAATTAAATTCGAGATAGGTTAATCTCTTTCGATGTTGAAGGGATTACCCTTATTTGAGTAAAATCTCCCAAGGAAAGCTTGATATAGGCTCGAGATAACTTTAACTTGAAGTGCGTGAGACTGAATGAGTGGAAGGGTGGTGAGGTAAACACCAGGAACCGTTGTAGTTTTATTGCTAACGTTTCGTCCTGAGAGGACTTCCTCTGAGGAAGTCCTTTCAGGACGAAACGTTAGCAATAAAACTCCAACGGTTCCTGGTGTTTACCTCACCACCCTTCCACTCATAACTTTAACTCTTTAACTATACAGGGGGTTTCCCTCAGATGAATAAAATTTCCTGGTAGTAGCAAGGATATACTGAGGTCGTAATATGCAGTGAAAAGTATAATCGACAAAGCTCGAGATAGATTTACTTCTTTTGCTTCGGAATGGGCATCCCACAACTGCGTAAATTTGTTTGGTGACATTTGAGATAATTACCAAACTCATAAAAGGCAGCGAGAGCTAAAAATACACATATAGGCACGGATTGGAGG
>NC_134801.1:8111864-8154364 GCF_046742065.1 Oratosquilla oratoria
AAGAAGAAGAAGAAGAAGAAGAAGAAGAACACGAAGAAGAACGCGAAGAAGAAGAAGAATACCACCTGACCCCGACTTACCCAAGCGCTTTTTCAAGAATGTTTTTAGGACAAAGTATCACCGTAATACCACCTGTCCCCGATTTCCACAGCGTTTTTTAGAAGAATATTTTTATTTAGACTTATATATATATAACTATATATATATATATATATATATTTATATAACTATATATATATATAGTTATATATATATATATTTATATATATATATATATAGTTATATATGACACTTGATGTATTTGTTCATTCAGTTCGTCCTACAAACTCTCAATTGGATTAATATCCGCTGAATTTCGAGCCTCTGGTAGCAGCTGAATATTATTCTGGGTGCAGCAGGTCTTGACTTTCTTTGCTGTGTGACATGGGTCAGAGTCCTGCTGGAAAATCCATGGCTCTTTTCCATACCATTCCCTTGTTTGTGGTATGGGCGAGTTTCCAGAAATTCAATATACTTGTCTTGATTAATGGTGTCATCTACGATGTGTAGGCGACACTTACCAAGCACTAAAATGGCCCCCACACCATAATTTTTCTGAGGAAACTGGATGGGGGTTTCCAAGTATTCTGCCTTAAATTTCTCTACAGCTCTCCGGTGGACAGTTTGGATACGACCGTTGAGTACTTGGATGCTGTATTCCTCAGAAAAACACCACCTGGAATAAATTAAATCACAAACCCGTTTAGAAAAAAGGTAAAGAATTTTATGAAGATTTTGAAATCTAGTGGTGCTTCAATAGAAATTCTAAAGAAAGTTAATTTTTGTGCATATTTAATTTTTAAGTAGTTTGAATTCATTCTAATATTATATTAATATTATATTAATATAATATTAGAATAAATTCAAATTACTTATGATGAAATTTGCACACACACAAAAAAACGAACTTTAGAAATATCTGTTGAAGCACCACTAGATTTCAAAATCTTGATAAAATTCTTTACTTTTTCCAATGGCTTTGTAATTAAATTTATTCCAGGTGGTGCTTCTCTGATAAATACAGCATCCAAATACTCGACGGTCGTGTCCTAACTGTCCAACGGAAAGGTTCAGAGAAATGTAAGACAGAATACTTGAAAACCCCTATCAAGTTTCCTCAGAAAATTATGGTGTGGGGGCCATTATAGTGTCACCTTCACATTTTAGATGGCACCATGAATCAAGTCAAGTATGTTAAAGTTCTGGAAACTCGCCTGTACCGCAAACAAGGGAATGGTATGGAAAAGAGCCATGGATTTTCCAGCAGGACTCTGACCCATGTCACACAGCAAAGAAACTCAAGATCTGGTGCACCCAGAAAAATATTCAGCTGCTAACAGGGGTTGGAAATTCAGCGGATATTAATCCAATTGAGAACTTGTAGGGCGAACTGAATGACGAAATACATCAAGTGTCAATAACAAACAAAATTCAACTCATATAGCAACTAATACCTGATTGGTTCTATTCAGCTAATATCAAGAAATTGTTTGCCTAGACGTGTCCGGAAGCCTCTCTCAACTAAAGGTGCTGAAACTAAGTACTATTCTATTTCCATTATCTCATGACCCACAAGGTGTTGTCTGTCGTGTTTTCACGTACTGAATCAAAACGTTCAGCATATACCGGAAGCTGTCCACTACCCCAAGTATGTTAACATGGAATATTCTAAATGCATTTTTATTTTTTCATTAAATGGTAAGTGATATAAGTAATTGTTATATATGTAAAGAAAAGAAGAGGCTTGTTAAACGGTGTAGCATCTCAGGACAGGCGACGTTGCCCCGGCTCCCGACCTAGGAATTTCCGTGGGGTCGGGGGGATGGGGTCGCTGAGTCACAGGTGCGCGGGTCATTCATTCATCCTTTGTCAGTCATACCGATCATACATGCAAACATAAAGAAATCAGGGTCTCCCCCGTTTTCTTTAGAGATGGTTTAGACGTGGTAACGCTGCTGGTTTTGCTGGCCACACCCTATGGTTCACCAGATAATGGAAGAAGTATAGGTAATGAGTATTTGTAGATTCAACAAAACAAAGCAGTGTTTTGAGCTGTTCATGGGTCTTACTTGCTTTCAAATTTGAAATGGTCGAGTTGTCAGAAAAATTCGTAATGATTTTCCAGTACATTATATGTATATATATATATATATATATATATATATATATATATGTATACATGTATGTATATGTATATATATATATATACATGTGTGTGTGTGTGTGTGTGTGTGTGTGTGTGTGTGTGTGTGTGTGTGTGTGTGTGTGTGTGTGTGTGTGTGTGTGTGTGTGTGTGTGTGTGTGTGTGTGTGTGTGTGTGTGTGTGTGTGTGTGTGTGTGTGTGTGTGTGTGTGTGTGTGTGTGTGTGTGTGTGTGTCTGTGTATGTATATATGTATGTATGTATGTATGTATGTATGTATGTATGTATGTATGTATGTATGTATGTATGTATGTATGTATGTATGTATGTATGTATGTATGTATGTATGTATGCGAATAAATCTCAAAAACAAGTGATTCACAAGATCTAATAAAACCACCTGGAAAATAAGATGAAAGCTGACCGAACATTTTCGTCTATTTAAGACATTTTCAAAGGTACGGAGTAAGGAAACGGTTACAATATATATACAAATGAAGTACATCAGGGGGAATTAGGACAGGTCCATTGTGACCTTACTCGCTCAACACTGCTGGACATTTGACCCGGCTACTGTGAGCAATTTTGTTTGTTATAAAGTTGTCTAATTTATACATTCCTATACTCAAATTAATGTTGTTCTTAAATGAAGCTTTAATATAATATGATTCTTCATATAACATTAAGGAGAGAAATATCATAGAATCATATTATATTAAAGTAGTATTGAGCGAGTAAGGTCACAATGGACCTGTCCTAATTCCCACTAATGTTCTTCATTTGTACATATATTGTCACTGTTTCCTTACTCTATACCATTGAAAATGTCATAATTAGATGAAAACGTTCGATTACCTTTCACTTTGTATTCAAATTGGTTTTATTACACACACACACGCAAACACACACACACACAAACACACACACACACACACATACACACACACACACACACACACACACACACACACACACACACACACACACGCACACACACACACACACACACACGCACGCACACACACACACACACACAAACACACACACACACACACACACACACACACACACACACACACACACACACACACACACACACACACACACACATATATATATATATATATATATATATTTAAATATTATAGATATATATATATATACATACATACTGTATATATATATATATATATATATATATATGTGTGTGTGTGTGTGTGTGTGTGTGTGTGTGTGTGTGTGTGTGTGTGTGTGTGTGTGTGTGTGTGTGTGTGTGTGTGTGAATATATATATATATATATATATATATATATATATATATATATATATGAGAGAGAATGCGGGTGGGGAAGGGCAAACGAAGATGTGTTAGGAATAGAGTTTATTGCCCTAACGTTGCGACCAACTTGGTCTTCTTCAGAGGACTACAGCATTACAGACGGATCACAATTCTTATATTCGTAGTGAGAGGGAACCCGCCAAGGTATGAGCGTCATGTTTTCCCTTTGGCTAACGATTTAATCATTAGGACACTTGCTGCTTTCGAGAGGCATTTAAATCCGTCTCTGTCGTTGTTGTTCTTGTTGGCGGCGATATGTGCAGCTTCCACAGTTTTTCTCATTTTCTTCTCAAATCCCTCGTGTAGAATTTCTGCGTTGTTCCAATCAGGTAGATGTCCACATTTGTCCAGGTGACGAACCAGGGAGTTAGATGTTCTATGAGCCCTGAGATCGTTTTTGTGCTCATTCAAGCGTTTATTGAACCCTCGACCTGACTCACCGAAATAAGATGATGGACAACCGTTGCATGGAATACGGTAAATGACACTGAGATTATTACGCATATTATTATGTTTCTTAAATATTTTTCCTATTTTATTGGAAGATATTTTTGCTATATTTATTCCACCTTTTAACAAATAATCATCAATAGCTATGGTGTTTGTAGAATTAGGGACAGAAATAAAATGAGACTTATCCTTTCCCGGGGTCCGGACGTTTGAGCCATCGTAGATCTTCTTGGCTTTCCTCGTTGTCCTGGTGATCAAACCTCCGGGGTATTTCAGCTTCCTAAAGGTATTCTTGATGTAAGTAAGTTCATCCTCTAGGAATTCTTCACTGCAGATACGAAAAGCTCTGAGAAAGAAACCTATTAGAACACCCGTTTTAACACGTCTGCTGTGTGCTGAAAAATAATGGACAAAGTCGTCCCTATTGGTGGGTTTCCTGTACACCGAGAAACTTACCTGTTGAGAACCTCTGTGTATCAACGTGTCTAAAAATGGTAAATTACACTCTTTTTTCTAGTTCAACTGTGAATTGAATGTCTTTATTCACAGCGTTGAGTCTTCTCAACTTATTTTCTATATTAGTTCTTTTTGGCATCACCACGATTATGTCATCCACGTACCTTAACCAAGTGGTACCTCTTCCCATGATGTTGATGTATTTGTCCATTTCTAATACTTCCATGAATAAACATGCCATGACAGCAGATAATGGACTCCCCATTGCGAGACCTCTAATCTGTTTAAATTCAATGTTGTTAAACATAAAATATCCAAATTTGACACACATGGAAATAAGTTTTATATAATCAGATCTTGGGACTGGAAGGATATCATCATCGATATCTGTTGTTACTTTCTTCACTGCTTCTAGGGCATCAAAAATAGAAACATTTGTGAATAACGCTGTTATATCGAAGCTTGCCAACTTTTTATCACTTACATTTAGATCTTTAAGTCTCTGGATCAGGTCGGAAGAATTTCTTAAATGGGCCCCGCTGATGGAACCGATGACGTTGGAAAGGGGTTTTGCCAGACATTTCGCTAGTCTGTGCGGAGCGCTACCAATCCCTGAAGTTATGGGCCTCATGGGGATATTTACCTTATGTACTTTAGGTAGACCGTGCATTAACGGGGGTTTTGGAGCTTCTTCTAGTAATCCTAACAACTTTTTTCCCCTGGTTGATTTACGTAGGATTTTTCTCGCTTCTGTGTTGAATCTTGCTGATTCTATATCAGCGTTGCCGGCCGGTCGTCTTTCGTATGTTGATTCATCATTCAAAAGATCGGACATTTTGTCCAGATAGTCAATTTTATTTAAAATAATTACTCCACCGCCTTTGTCGGCGTGGGTGATAATAATGTCATTATCATTACTCAAAGTCTGAAGGACTTCTCTAAATCTTTTGGGAATAACAAAACGATTACAATCGGCCAAGGCTTGGTAACATGTTATTACCCCTTGGGTGAAACCTTTATCAACTTCGTTCTCAGACCATTTATAATTATTGTTCACATTTCTCTTGTAGTCCTTACCTTTTCCTCCTATATCAAATTTAAGTCCCAAAGACAGTACCAATTTCTCGTCTTTAGATAGCTGTCTGTCTGAAAGGTTGGTCACAAAGTCATTCCTTTCCAATTTGTTCCAATCACTGTTATTACATAACCAAAGTAGCCTACGTTTAAGTTTTTGTTCTAGTACAACATAATCCTTATTTAATCTACTTACCAGCCAGAAGGGTAGGGTTACCTTTCTCTTACCATCGCTGATTTCGTCCAACTTGTCCTGTAACGTTTCACAGGATTCCTCTAAGTATGTCCTGGCGCTGTCTGTGAATGGGTGTTCATCACTTCTTAGCTGTTTTGGAGCCGATCTAGGGAGAACCATCTCATCGAGGCAATTCAGGAGAAATCTCCTATGGAGTATAAGGCTTGTGATCCGCTGCCTTCTGCTGTATTCCTTCCACATCTCACCTCTTCCACCACCTCTCGACATATTTAAGATTATTTCAGACAAATGAGAGAGAATGCGGGTGGGGAAGGGCAAACGAAGATGTGTTAGGAATAGAGTTTATTTCCATGTGTGTCAAATTTGGATATTTTATGTTTAACAACATTGAATTTAAACAGATTAGAGGTCTCGCAATGGGGAGTCCATTATCTGCTGTCATGGCATGTTTATTCATGGAAGTATTAGAAATGGACAAATACATCAACATCATGGGAAGAGGTACCACTTGGTTAAGGTACGTGGATGACATAATCGTGGTGATGCCAAAAAGAACTAATATAGAAAATAAGTTGAGAAGACTCAACGCTGTGAATAAAGACATTCAATTCACAGTTGAACTAGAAAAAAGAGTGTAATTTACCATTTTTAGACACGTTGATACACAGAGGTTCTCAACAGGTAAGTTTCTCGGTGTACAGGAAACCCACCAATAGGGACGACTTTGTCCATTATTTTTCAGCACACAGCAGACGTGTTAAAACGGGTGTTCTAATAGGTTTCTTTCTCAGAGCTTTTCGTATCTGCAGTGAAGAATTCCTAGAGGATGAACTTACTTACATCAAGAATACCTTTAGGAAGCTGAAATACCCCGGAGGTTTGATCACCAGGACAACGAGGAAAGCCAAGAAGATCTACGATGGCTCAAACGTCCGATCCCGGGAAAGGATAAGTCTCATTTTATTTCTGTCCCTAATTCTACAAACACCATAGCTATTGATGATTATTTGTTAAAAGGTGGAATAAATATAGCAAAAATATCTTCCAATAAAATAGGAAAAATATTTAAGAAACATAATAATATGCGTAATAATCTCAGTGTCATTTACCGTATTCCATGCAACGGTTGTCCATCATCTTATTTCGGTGAGTCAGGTCGAGGGTTCAATAAACGCTTGAATGAGCACAAAAACGATCTCAGGGCTCATAGAACATCTAACTCCCTGGTTCGTCACCTGGACAAATGTGGACATCTACCTGATTGGAACAACGCAGAAATTCTACACGAGGGATTTGAGAAGAAAATGAGAAAAACTGTGGAAGCTGCACATATCGCCGCCAACAAGAACAACAACGACAGAGACGGATTTAAATGCCTCTCGAAAGCAGCAAGTGTCCTAATAATTAAATCGTTAGCCAAAGGGAAAACATGACGCTCATACCTTGGCGGGTTCCCTCTCACTACGAATATAAGAATTGTGATCCGTCTGTAATGCTGTAGTCCTCTGAAGAAGACCAAGTTGGTCGCAACGTTAGGGCAATAAACTCTATTCCTAACACATCTTCGTTTGCCCTTCCCCACCCGCATTCTCTCTCATTTGTCTGAAATAATCTTAAATATATATATATATATATATATATATGTATATATATAAATATACATACACATGTATGTATATACATATATATATATAACATATATATATGTGTATATATATATAAATTATAAAACATATATACATATATATGTATATATACATATATATATATATATATATATATGTGTGTGTGTGTGTGTGTATATATATAAACACACACACACACACGATAATATATATATACATATATATATATATATATATATATATATATACATATATACATATACATTCAGATTCAACACGGTAGGGTGTTCCTTGAGAGTTCTCTGAAGACTTCGGAAGTTCCATCCTGCACCAAATGCGTACGTGCGCGCGTGTACACGCTAGACATCTAAAGGAATGAATTTTCCCTTCAATTATCTTGCCACATACGTAGTGCACGCTGAAAATCAAAGCAGAAATATTCACCTTTGCTCTTTATGCTCTGACATCCGTGGCAAGCATCAATCAATGGTGGCCATACAGAATCGTTTTCCAGATTTGGTGCTCTCGAGATAGGAACGAAACCGACCTCCCTCCCTGTGTAGCATATAGGTAACAGTAAATTATATTCTAGATTTGATATTTTAGCAAATCCCCATTGTGAAATTAGCTTATTTTCTTTGTAACGCAAATGACGTAATTATTGTGCTTTCATTGTTTTATATCATCATCCTTAGTTTATATCATTCGTGTTGCATTGTATCATTCTTGTTTTGGTTTCCAAACATATGAAAATCTAAGTTGATGTACATGCATGAAATAATTTTCAACTAATTTTCATATTTCAAACCTCTCATTTTTACAACTATCTCAATTAGATATTTCTGTGAATTTTTTTTTAATTCTGTGGTTCTAGTCAGCTAGTGGGACGCAATCGTAGTAGGAAACTTACTTCTACTGCCAATCTAGCTAAGACGGAAAATAACCCTCATATTTAGGCTCTACACAAATTATGTTATTTTCAGATTACGTCCTCGCATTACAAGTCGACCCTTCGCCTGCACGATAATCATTTTGACTGATCACAAGGTAAGTAATTGCGCAAATATTCTGCCCGCTTACTCTTTACACACGAAGGAAATCCGACCGATCTCGCCTAAATGGACGCGAGAGGATTCCTTAGCTGACTAAAATTGCAAGGTGGAAGTTGAAATATAAAGATTGAATATATGAGCTATATATCAGACCTAATTCGGGATTCAATTTTAAACCTTCGACGGTTTCTCTCAGATTGTTGTTGGCTAGAATAAAATATACATGACGGGTTTACTAACACAAACTTGTAAACAGATTCAAACCGACTCCATTCATAGAGTGGACAGCCTTCGTATTGAAACAGTAAAACTGTCTTAAACTTTATAGATACATTTTACGTTTTATTCTGACGACAAAAAATAATATACGATTTTACTCAGCTCGAATGACCCCGGTACGATAAGGATTATGAGCAGAGGCTTACTGTTCAATATATAGTGTATACAGTGATGCAAAAATAGGTTATACAGTTATCAACTCTCTGGTATTCATAACTTACGCACTTGCTACATCCCGGTTTTATTCAATTGAATAAAAACCCTTTCGCGGTGAAAAGGAGAACCCTCTCTTGATTAACCCTTTCGCTATTGTTCCCGACTTATACATTTGTTTCAGCTGCCGCCAAATGATTTTATTATACTATGATATGCCCTTTGGATAATGAAGGTGAAATCTTACAGTAAGAAGATTGGCTCCCACCTTCCACGTTTGCAGGTATTTGCTACTGTTTCAGAAAGAACAGTTGAGACTAACGTCGACAAAAGGTAGAGAGCCGCTTTTGAAAAAAAGAAATTATATATGCATGCGTATGTTTCTATATTCACTGCATTGTTTTTATACAGTCAATATTCTAGAACCTGAGTCGTGCAGTATGCTTTTATGATTGCAGAATAATCTCCTTTCGAAAAAGCACATTTAAAAAATTACTTTCTCACTTTTCTGATGTATTCCCTAAGGAAAGAAGCCCAAGTCATCGATGGCGAATTATTAGATAACATGTTTAAAAGTATATGTATATGTATATGTATATGTATATGTATATGTATATGTATATGTATATGTATATATATATATGTATATATATACATATATATATATATATATATGTATCTGTATATGTATATGTATATGTATATGTATATGTATATGTATATGTATATGTATATGTGTAAGTATATGTATATGTATATGTGTATGTGTATGTGTATGTGTATGTGTATGTGTATGTGTATGTGTTTGTGTATGTGTATGTGTATGTGTATGTGTATACGTATACGTATACGTATACGCATATGTATACGTATATGTATACGTATACATATGTATATGTATATGTATATGTATATGTAGCCGCGAGAGCATGGTAACTGATGTAGAAGTCGGTGAATCTGTTGCAAATAGCGATCAAAACTTAGTCAGATTCAAACTCCTAAAACAATTTTAGAATAGATACTTGTGCTTCTAAAATACCCGATTTCAGTAAAGCTCAGTTCATAGGACTACGTCAGGAGCTTCAGCTCACAGATTGGGAGGCAAAATTAAACGAAAAGCCTGTAGATCAGATGTGGGAAATATTTCAAAATACGCTCACTAAGATGATTCAAACTTACATTCCTTTTAAGGACAGACGTCCCCCAAATCAGGCTCGCCCAAAGTGGCTCGACAAAGAAACTGAAAAAAGTATTGCTAAAAAGAGACAGGCTTATAAGAAATATAAGTGCTCGGGTGCACCTAATGACTATGAAAGTTATGTTTCAATACAGAGAGGTTTAAAAAAGACAATAAGAAAAAGAAAACGACAATACGAAATGAACATCGCTGATAAATCCAAAGAGAATCCCAAAGAATTCTATAGTTACATTAGAGATAAAAAGGTTGTTAGGAATCACATTGGTCCACTATTATCTGCTGACGGTCAACTTGAATATTCAAATGAAGGAATGTGTAATATCTTAAGCAATTATTTTAGCTCGGCATTCGTAAACGAAACACCTCAAAGTGAATTCCAAACTGAAACCTGTGAAAAGTCTGGGGTAAACTTACTCACTACGGTAAATATAACAAAAGAAAAAATTAAAAGGTGTATAGACAAACTCAAAGTTAATAAAACACCAGGGCCTGACGGTTGGCATCCAAGAATCTTAAAGGAAATGAAAAATGAGATTGTTGTTCCATTAGAAATTATTTTCAAGAAATCCATCATATCCGGAGATGTCCCAAGAGAATGGAAGCTAGCTAACGTTACTCCCATATTCAAAAAAGGTGACAACAAGAAACCAAATAACTATAGGCCTATAAGTTTGACTTCAATCGTAGGAAAAATAATGGAAACTATCATCAGAGATGCTATCAAATATAATTTAGAAAGTAACCGTTTGATAAATGATAGCCAGCATGGTTTCAGACGGAAACGTTCTTGCGTGACTAACTTACTCGAATTCTACAACACAGTTATCTCGAATTATGACAAAAGAAACAATATAGATTTAATATATCTAGACTTTGCTAAAGCTTTTGATACCGTCCCACACGAAAGACTACTTACTAAATTAGCTTTGCATGGAATAAGTGGTAGCCTATTAGGTTGGACTAGTAATTGGTTGAAAGGTCGAAAACAGAGAGTTGTTTTAAATGGAAAAACTTCTGGATGGAAAAGTGTTGCAAGTGGAGTTCCTCAGGGTTCCGTTCTTGGGCCACTTCTATTCACAGTATATATAAATGATATAGACCATGGACTAAAATCTACTGTTTCCAAATTTGCTGATGATACAAAACTGTGCGGAGTGGCAAATGATCACCCAAACCAATTAGATATTCAAGAAGATTTAGATCAATTACAGCAATGGTCTGAAAAGTGGCTAATGAAATTTAACACAAGTAAATGCAAGGTAATGCACATAGGTAAAAATAACAGTAGGTACGATTACAAGTTATTTGGAAATTCGTTAACAAAAGTGGATAGTGAAAAAGATCTCGGCGTAATTATCAGTAACGACCTCAAATCATCCAAGCAGTGTATTTCCGCCTCTGAGAAAGCAAATAAGATTCTGGGATTGATTACGCGATCTTTTGATTTCAAAAGTCCATCACTCATTAACAAGCTATATAAATCGTTAGTTCGTCCACATTTGGAATATGCTGTTTCCGTATGGTCACCGAATCTCATTAAAGACATTGACAGACTGGAAAAAGTACAACAGCGAGCCACAAAACTGATTCCAAATATCAAAAATAAATCATACGAAAATCGACTTAAGCACATGAATCTGTTTTCCCTAAAAAAGCGTAGACTCAGAGGTGACTTGATACAGGTCTTTAAGATTTTAAAGGGAATTGACAACATCAAAAGTGACAAAATTTTCACATTGAATGAGAATCAGACAAGAAACAATGGTCTCAAACTGTCCGGAAATAGATTCAATTTGGAAGTAGGTAGAAACAAATTTGCCAACCGTGTAGTTAATGAATGGAATAAACTTCCTGCACAGGTAGTGCAATGTAGTTCAGTTCGAAGCTTTAAGAATCATTTAGATAAATACCTAAGTAAGATGCTGTAATGATTATGATTTATGTTATATTATTTGTTTTTGTTTTGTTATAATTTGTCTGTCTGATTTTCATTTATTGTTAGTTATATGTCAATTTATTATCATTTACTATTTACCTGTTTGTTTATCATTTTAACTATACCTATGCATTTATTTATGTATTTTATTTGTTATTTACATTATTATAGTTTTTATTTATTATTAATATGATTTTTTTTTTCATCCGACCTAGATATGGATCAAAAGGTCTCCTGTCGGCATGCTCCGCCTTTGTAATCCTTTGTATATGCATATGTATATGTATATGTATAATATGTATATGTGTGTGTATATGTGTATGTATATGTGTATGTGTATGTGTATGTGTATGTGTATGTGTATGTGTATGTGTATGTGTATGTGTATGTGTATGTGTATGTGTATGTGTATACGTATACGTATACGTATATGCATATATATATACTATATGAATATGTATACATATATGTATATATATATGTATATGTATATGTATATGTATGTGTATGTGTATATGTATATCGATATCCATATATATATACATATATATATACATATATATATATATGTATATATATATATATATGTATATATGTATGTATATATATATATATACATATATATATATATATATATGTACATGTACATGTACATGTATATATATATATGTATATGTATATGTATATATATATATACAGTATATATATATATATATACATACACATATATGACAATGTATATATTTGTGTGGGTGTAAGTGTGGCTGTGGGTGTAAGAGTGGGCGTGTATATGGGTGTGGGAGTGGGCGTGCATATGGGTGTGGTTATGGAAGTGTGGGTGTGGGTGTGGGTGTGGGTGTGGGTGTGGGTGTGGGTGTGGGAGTGGCTGTGGCTGTGGCTGTGGCTGTGGCTGTGGCTGTGGCTGTGGCTGTGGCTGTGGCTGTGGCTGTGGCTGTGGCTGTGGCTGTGGCTGTGGCTGTGGCTGTGGCTGTGGCTGTGGCTGTGGCTGTGGCTGTGGCTGTGGCTGTGGCTGTGGCTGTGGCTGTGGATGTGGATGTGGATGTGGATACGGTTGAGGGTGTTAGTGTAGATATAGGTGTGGGTGTTGATGTGGGTGTGGGTGTGGGCGTGGATATGGGTGTGGGTTTGGGTGTGGGTGTGAGTGTGAATGTGAGCGTTTGATTGGATGAGTGGGTGGGTGAGTGCGGGTGTAAAGTGATATGATTTAGTACCTTGGTTGCATATTTACCTCTGCACCCCTGTATTTCGCTGCTTTGGACCACCGCATCTTTTGTGCTTCCCAGCAACTCCTGAGGTTGGCTTCTATGGTTTTGATTGGCGATGGCAAAACCCGTAGTGAGAAAGTCAGTTCTCTACCGACCAAAAGTTCATCTTAACTGGTTCATAACTTTGTATGGAAGTTAATGGACATTTATGCAATAGTTCTAGCAGCGTAATTCCTCATCATAATGCTGTCAGATTTACCTGAACACAGAAATAGCTCGTACATTGGAAAGAGAAACACATTTTCTACAATTAGCTCTACAGCAAATATGAAATACATATTTATATGAAATAAGGGAATACTTTCCAGCCAGTCAGACAAAATTTCCATCCTGATTTATCATATTTCTATTTGGAGAAGGAAAGCAACATATCCATTTAGCCAGGTGTACCAGAAATTTGTGTTTCCAACTATATGTTCCGATAGACATTGTATAATGGGACTTGCAGAATACAAGTATATTCTACCACTCTAGGAAACAGGTAAAGCCTATTTCAGTATTCAGTCTGGTTAAATTTGTAATGGTTGCAAGAAGCTTACGCCGGGAGGCACTTATCCTGGCGAACTATTATGGTAAATGGTTGTGACTGAGAGCTGTTAGAGATTAAATCTAGTTCTACCTAGCTAGGGGAGAAACCAAAGCCCATGCCACGTTGGAAAACAATCAGAAGATTTATGTGTGCCACTCTGTTACGTTTGTCATTGGTTCTGCCTCGTAATCACGAGATTTCTGATTCTCTAATTCGATCCCCAATGACTACCGTTGAATGACACAACCTGGTTTTCGGAGAACTCTGGGCAAAACTCACCTTCAGGAAAGCTAAGCTTTCAACAGTGCAGATGAGCTATTGTTTATGTAGTCTTCCTGTTCCTAAGAAAGAAATATCCATTTGCTTAAGCACTTTCAGTGCAATTATAGCGTATAGATTTTGTTGCAACCAGCAAATTTCATGTATTTTTTTCAACTGAGGAGGCCGTCTGAAAGGTGTCTTGATCGATCAATCCTCCTGTTAAGACAGAAGTTCGCCCATTCATCAGCTGTACAAGTAAATCGCTGACTGGTTTCTACAGTATCTATAAACTATCTATAACACCAATAAGTTTGACCGAAACAAAAAATATATGAATATTTCGGATTAACTGGTTCTTCTCTCGTCAATATAAAAGCACCCGTTCGAAATCTGACATCTTCCAATGAGCCCCCCCTACACACACACACACACTGCCCCGGCTGCTTAAGTAAAGATAGTACCCTCAGTTTCAGCTAAATGCTTCTGGCATTAGCACCTATCTTAATGACGTATACAATATACATTCAGAAATAATATTTTTCGTCTTGTAACTTTTTCAGTTTCGTTCATAATGTGTTTACTTGTGTCCTTTGAATAAGAGTGAGGAAAAGAATAACGAGTAGGCAGAGAAGAACGAAGAAGAGGAGGGAAAAGGATATGAAGAAGTAGAGGATGACGATAAAGTAGAGCAGGAAGAGGAGGAGTGAAGATGAGCAGGAAGAAAAGGAGAAGGTGTGAAAGGAAGGAAAGAATGGTTGATAAGGAAGAAAGAAAAGAAAAGCCAACAATTGCGGCAGCTGCGCAAAAATCAGGACGTCATAATTCCGGACACACGAATTGTGTTTATTCATGTAAATTGCGAATGGATTGCATAGACTTGTTTAGGCGGTGAGTTTAGTTTTGTGGCTATTTGGATGCATGTTTGTGTGTTGGGGGTGCTTGGTTGTGTGTATTTACCTAGTTGTATTTACCTAGTTGTATTTTACGGGAAGGGGAGCTATGCTCGTGGTGTCCCGTCTTCATATCTCATTTTATCTAAACTATTTTTAAATTCATGTATTGTTTTTGCACACACCACTTTCTCATCTAACTTGTTCCAACTGTCTATTACTCTGTGAGGAAAGCTGTTCTTTTTCAAATCTCTTCTGTAGCTGTCTTTTTTTATTTTCTTTCCGTGTCCTCTTGTATTTCTGTCATCCCATTTTATCAGATTCTCTCTATCATTAATTTCTATGCCTTTCATGATTCTGTAAATAGCTATCAAATCTCCTCTCTCTCTTCTTTGCTCTTGTGTCTGTAGTTTAAGTTTTTGTAGTCTCTCTTCATATGATAGTTTTGAGAGTGTTGGTGCCAATTTTGTAATTGCTCTTTGTATTCTTTCAAGTTTTTTATACATTTTTTTGTATTTGGTGACCATATCGTTGCTGCATATTCCAATCTTTGTCTTATCAGGGTGATTAGGATTTTCCTCACCATTTCTTCATCCAGGTATGTAAATGCCACTTTGATTGTTCTTATTAAATTATAAGTTTCTCCAAAAATCTTATTTATATGTTTCTCAGGTGACATATTATTCATAACAATGACTCCCAGGTCCTTCTCATTTTCTACTTTTTTTATTCCTTCTTCTCCCAAATTATATGATCCTGTTATTCTGTTTTTGCTTTTTCCAAATTCCATTATACTACACTTTTTTGTATTGAACTCCCTCTCCCACTTCCTACTCCATTCTTGTACTTTATTTAGATCTCTCTGTAGTGATTCACAATCTTCTTCAGTTTTCACTCTTTTCAGTAGTTTTGCATCATCTGCAAAGAAGCTCATATAGCTTTCAATTCCTTCATCCATATCATTAATATATATAGCAAACATTATTGGGGCCAGAACTGTTCCCTGCGGGACACCACTTATTACTTCATTCCATTTTGAGTGCTGGTCTCTTATCATTACTCTCATTTTTCTTTCTTGCAAAAAGTCTTCCATCCAATTTAGCAATTTACCTTGTATTCCTCCTTCATATTCTAATTTCTTAAGCAACTTCTTATGTGGTACTTTGTCAAAAGCTTTTTTTAGGTCTAGAAATGCACAATCAGCCCATCCATCTCTTTCTTGTATTATATCTATTAGCCTTGAATAGAAACATATTAAATTGGTGACGCATGATCGTCCTTGTCTGAATCCAAATTGCCTTGGATTTAGTACGTTGTTTTTTTCCAAGTATTTTACCCATCTACTTTTGATAATTCTTTCACAAATTTTTGCTATTGTACTTGTTAGAGAGACTGGTCTATAGTTGGTAGGTTCTTCTTTATTTCCTCCTTTATATATAGGTACTATATTTGCTTTTTTCCAATCTTCTGGAACTTTTCCTTCTTTTAAGGAACTGCTTATTATGCTATGTATTTTGTCTGCCAGTTCATTCCTGCATTCTTTCAGAATCCAGTTTGCTATTTCATCTGGCCCATGCGATTTTCTGACATCAAAATTACCCAAGTGTGTCAATATTTCATTCTTTGTTACTTCTATTTCTTCCATAGGGGGGACTTTTTCTTTCCACTCAATCTCTTCAGGTTGTATATTTTCCCTTGTAAACACTGATTTAAAATGTTTGTTCATAATTTCTGCCATTTCCATTTCCTCAGTGTATTCAACTCCTCCTTGTCTTAATTTCTCCAAGTCTTGTTTGTTTTTCAGTTTATTGTTTACAAATCTGTAGAATAGTTTTGGTTGATCTTTACACTTTTCTATAACATCTTTTTCATATTTTCTTTTTTCCTCTCTGCACTTTTGTACATATTCATTTCTATAACCAGTATATATTTTCAATTTTTCAGGTCTTCTGTCTTTTTTCCATCTGGTCCAGGCTTTGTCTCTTTTGTCTTTTAACTCCCTACAACTTTTGTTGTACCAGCATTTTACATATTCTTTTTCTTGTTTTTGTCTTGGGACATACTTTTCCACTTCTTTTTTGTAAATTTTTGTCAAAATATTCCATTTCTCTTCCACTGATGTTTCTTCTTTGTATATTTCTTCCCAGTTTTCTTGTTGGAAGAATTCTCTTATTTTATCAAAGTTTGTTTTTTCATACATCATTCTTCCTTTTCTATATTGTTCATTTCTTTTCATATATTTTTCTTCATTAAGTTCCAGTTCAATCAATATGTGGTCACTTTTTCCTATTGGTGTTTTATATTCAATCTTGTCCACTATTCTAGGTTCAGATGTAATTATTAAGTCTAGCCTCGATGGTTCTTCTTCATTTCTATACCTAGTGTTCTCTTGTATCCATTGTGTCATTGAATGGTCAGTAATCATCTCAAGTAGAGCATTTCCCCATGAGTCATCACCACTCTTTACTGTCATTTCTTCCCAGCAGATTTCTTTGCAATTAAAGTCGCCCATCATAACTATTCTTCCTCCGTCTTCCATTATTTTAGTTAATGCTATCTTTGTGTCCTCTAACATACTTTTATGTTCACTCTCCTCCCATGAGGCTGTTTTCGGAGGCACATAATTGATCACAAATTTTCTGCTCTTCTTATCTCGGTCTTCCACTTCTATCATAATCATCTCTACTGTATTCTTTCCATATATGACACCTTTCACGTTTATATCCTTCTTAGTCAGGAACATAACTCCACCCCCTTGTTTTTTCTCTCTGTTTCTAATCCAACAATTGTATGCATCATGTCCTACACTGTTGGGTGGTAGTGGGCCTTTTAATTTTGTTTCTACAATTCCCATTATGTCCGGTTCTTTTTCTTTCAAATAATCATTCAGTTCATTCAATCCTGTTATCAATCCATCTATATTTGTGTAAGACGCTCTTAGTTTTCTGCCACTTCCATTGTGTTCTCTGTTTCCCTTATGTTTTTCTTTAGTATGTCGAACTGCTTTATTTTCATGTTCACTATTCTCCAATAGAGTCTCTCTTTCTCTGACTCCGTTCTTTCCTCGTTTTTTGCCTTAGCTTCAAGTCTTTTCTGCTTTTCTGCCTCTCTTTCCTCCTTATTCATTTCTCTTTTTATCCATACCTTTTTATATTGATCATTTGTTGCTAGTTTCCCTGTTTTGGATAGAATTTTCTCTGCCGTTGTTTGTGACCTGAATTTAATCTTAATTGGTCTGGTCTTATCTGTACTATATTTTCCGAGTCTGAATTTTTCCTCAATTTCCTTTATAATTTCTGGTTCATCTTCCTGGACTAATTTTAATAAACTGCTTACTCTTTCATTTTCCTCCTTGATTCTTGCGGTTCTATCTGGGTTATGTTTCTCTTCCATTCCTATTATAATTATACATTTCTTTTTGTCAGCTAATTCTCTTACTATATTCTCCTTCTGTCTCATCACTTTAATAACTGAGTCTTCATTATGTTCTTTCAATTGCTGTTTGACTATGTCAGTGAATGAAACCTTATTCCCTTCTTGGGTTGTTCTCCAATTTTTAGCTTCTTTAGCTATTTTCTCTCTGTTTTCATTACTATTCTTCTTCAATTTCTCATTCTCCTCCTTTACATTTCCTATCTGTCTTTTTAGGTCCTCTATTTCTTCAGTTAAGTTTCTGTTAGCCTTCTCTAGTTGTTCCAACCTTTCAATTCTCTGGAAAATGGAGTCAACATTACCTAACTTACGTTCCAAGTCCTCGATCACCTTATCAACTCTCTCCTCTAGTCTTATCAGTCGGGGGGGGGGGGGTTGGAACATATTCTCGTCACTTTCTTCTGTATTGCTCCTCTCTATACTTCTAATCTTTACATTTTTATTAGACATTTCATCCTCACTCAGTCTTTTGTTTACCTTTCGCTTGTCTGGCTGGGCCAAGTCTACTCCCTCCTCATTTCCTTCCATTTCCCTCAGTAATCCCTCCCCTTTTCCTCTTTCCCTACTTTCCCACTACTCCACGAGCAATTTCCCCCCCACCCTGTAAAAACACTAGGCACTTCTCTTTGCGTTGGATCCACAGACTTCAGTTTTCTTCAGAACGTCATCCAAGCCGTCCATTCGCTGAAGTGTGTGTGTGTGTGTGTGTGTGTGTGTGTGTGTGTGTGTGTGTGTGTGTGTGTGTGTGTGTGTGTGTGTGTGTGTGTGTGTGTGTGTGTGTGTTTGTGTGTTGTATTTACCTAGTTGTATTTTACGGGACGAAACCTATGCTCGTAGTGAACCGTTTTCGTACCTTTCCGCATCCATTTTTTTTTTTTTTTTTTAATCGTGTATAGTTTTGGCATTCACTGTTTTTCCGTTCAGTTTGTTCCAGAGATCAATCACTCTATGTGGGAAGCTATTCTTTTTCAGGTCTCTTCTATAAGTGTCCTTCTTTAGTTTCTTTTCGTGTCCTCTTATTTCTCGTCTGTCCCACTTTAATAAGTAATCTTTATCTGTAAATCGTCAGTAAATCACCTCTTTCTCTTCTCTGTTCCAGTGTTGACAGATGTAGTTTCTTCAATCTTTGTTCATATGTCAGATTTGCCAGTGTAGGTGTCATTTTTGTCGCTGCTCTTTGGATTCTTTCTAATTTTCTTATGTTCTTCTTTGTACTGGGTGCCCACAATGTTGCGACATATTCTAGTTTAGGTCTTATCAGTGTAACCACTATTTCTTTAACCATCTCCTCATCCATGTAGTCGAAGGCCACTTTCATTGATCTTAGTAAGTTAAAAGTATCTCCAAATAATTTGCTGACGTGTTTGTCAGGTGTCAAGTCGCTTGAGATGATTACTTCCAGGTCTCTTTCTGAATTTACTTTTTTGACTTCTTTGTTTCCAATTTTGTATAGTGTGTGTGTGTGTGTGCGTGCGTGCGTGTGTGTGTGTGTGTGTGTGTGTGTGTGTGTGTGTGTGTGTGTGTGTGTGTGTGTGTGTGTGTGTGTGTGTGTGTGTTTCACAGTCGTCTTGGATTGCGTGTTTGACACGTGATTGCTATTACCCACATAGGTGAGAGCTCAGAGCTTATATATGGCACGATCTATGATTCATGTTGCGACCATATATGGTATGTGTGTGCGAGCGGCCAAGAGGTCGCACAAATACAGGATGGATTTTTCTCTTCTTTATTACGTACAGAGCAAAATGAATGGTGCCGGAGTGAGTGCTAACTAAACGAGGAAATACTGGGACTGCCTTACCGTGCGTGGGCCAGCCGCTGAGCGTGTGCGTTTGCCGGCCTTTGACCCTCTTTTTTTATAAGGTAGCCCACGACCGATTTCCATCATTGCCAAACATCTCCTTTCCTTCTTCCTCCTTTTCTCTCCTCCTTTCTCTGTTTCCTCCTTCTACACCTTTCTCTCCCAGGCTCCTTCTCGTATTCTTTTCAACGAGTCCCCTTGTTGCAGCTTTCATAACTGGATCGAATGCAATTGTAATATTTAGCACTGAGGCTTCTGGTATCTCTGGTACTGATGCCCCAGCCTAAAGCTGACTATTAGGCCGGGTGGGGTTTCAGCGGCTGAGACGCCACGCTAGCATTTCCCGCTTGGGCTGGCCCTTAGCCTGGCTTGGTGCCACGTGTCTTTTTGTTCTATTAGCGTCCCATGCTGGAAGGGACACCACGACACTTACGCACACATTTCCATTATTCTATTTTTTTTTATGTTAAAATTATTTTTCCATTAAACAATCCTCTTCACTTCTTATCTTCCCCATGATCTTTACATTATCAGCAAATAGGTTTGTATAGCTATTAATTTCTTTCATCATTTCATTAATATATATGAGCAGTACAGGATCCAAAAATGAGCCCTGTGGTATACCGCTGATTACTTTTCTTCATTCTGACTTTTCATCTCTTGCTACTGCAATTGTTTTTGTAATACAAGATTTTGCTTCTCTGAAGAAAAAATCATTGTTTCATCCATGTATCTTTTACTGTTTTCTAATACATTTTCGCTATAGTACTTGTAAAGGACACTGATCTATTATTAGGTGGTACCTCTCTGCTACCTCCCTTATAAAAAGGTATCACATCTGCTGACTTCAAGTCTAACGTTATTACACTGAACTATTTATCAAAATATGTACTTTGTTTGCCAATTGTTCTTTGCATTCTTTCCGTATTCAATTTGATGTCTCACTGGATCCTAAATCCTTCCTTGTTTTCAATCCTATTTACAGTCTAGGTACTCCCATTCTCATTATTATGCTAATGTTTACATTCTCTCCATTCTTCTCTCCCTGAAACTCTTTATATCTGTTGAGTATTACCTGAAAGTTTTTTATCTAATATTTATACTTGTTCTCTTGTTCGGATGGGGTGGTGCGGAAGGTAACAGTGAAGGTAATGGACAGAAGATTGGAAATGGTTAAAGAAAATAGAAAAAAGTAGGAGGTGAGCCAGACGTTGTTTGATGATGACACTGCATTTATGGCAGGGTCAGAGGAGGAATTAAGGCAGTTAGTGATGGAGTTTGGTGGAGTATGCGATAGGAGAAAGTTGAAGGTAAATGTAAGTAAAAGTAAGGTGATGAGATATACAAGGGGAGAGGATGGCAGAGAGTTGAAAGTAAGTCTTGAAGGAGAGAGACTGGAGGAAGTAGATAGGTTTGGGTATTTGGGGTAGTATATGGCAGGAAAGGGAGGAGTGGTGGTGAAAGTAAACTGTAGACTGAGAGATGCAAGTAAATATCTTGGGAGATTAGAAAGTGGTATGTTAAATAGGCATTTGGGAATGGATGTAAGAGGAGATAATATGAAGGGGTGATTGTACTGACGGCATTGTATGGGCCAGAAAAATGGAATTTAAGAGAGGCAGAGGAAATTTTTAACTGTGTTTGAGATTAAATTTCTGAGAAGTATAGTAGGGATTACAAGGTTGGATAGAGTGAGAGACGAGGAGGTGAGGAGAGCTAGGGAGGAAAAGGAGATGCCAGATAGGGCTGATGAAAAAGTATTGGGATGGTTTTGACACATGAAAAGAAGGAATGAAGAAAGGTTAGTAAAAGAGGTGTGGAATGCAGAGGTGGAAAAAGTGAACTTGAGAGGACTACTGAGGATGAGATGGATGGATGAGGTGAGGGGGGCTTCTACGAAAATGGTAATGTCTTTTGAACATAGAAGGGGGAACGCAGAAGATAGGGGTGAGTGGAGAATGGCTGTGTATAGATGATAGTGTGATGCAAGGAAAGGAGGGGATGGGGGGTAGAGTGTGGTTATGTATGAATGATATTTTGACGTAGCCCGAAGGGATTTCTCCCCATCTTCCCTTTTTCTTCGTGAGGGGACGGAGAGAGGGAGGGGGTCGCCAATTAAATGAATCGGCCTTACTGCGGATGTACTGTGTCTTGATGCATTACCTCTGACTTAGGGCAGTGGGCTGGATATAGGGATGACCCATCATTCATAAGGAACTAAGATGAGAGGGAAGAAAGGATGATGTATAGAAGTAGGACGGATGAGAGGGAAATAGGTGGGAGTGGGTACTTGCTTTTTGACTTGACTATCTTCCTTGTAGGGAGGAAAAACCTCTTGGAATACAGATAGGTAGATAACTATTTATAGATAGATAGCTTGTTTTTTTTTTGTGCTCATATATATTTCCTTCAACCTTCAATTTGGATATTCCTATTTTGTGCTTCAATTTTCCATTTACTAATCTGTGAAATAGTTTGGGTTGGTCTTTGCATTAGTTGACTGCAGCCTTCTAAAAGTTCTTTTCATTATTCTCTTCGTATTTTTGTATTTTCATTTTTTCCCCTCCAAACTCTGTTTTTTTTTCCAGTGTACATCCTATGTTACACCACTCTTTTTCTTTTGTACTTTTTTGTTGTTGTTGTAATTTTCGATATCCATCTTTTTACTCATGTGATATATAACAAATTCAAAATAGTCCATTTCTTCCCTATATCCGTATTTAAATAGAGCTCTTTCCAGTCTACATCTTTAGTTGTTGTTGTTTTTTCTAGTTTGTGGAAGTTTGCATTGGAAAAATTATATCTCCCTTTTCAATACCCCGTGCTGGGGTATTGGCTACATGTTATTGCGCAGTGTTAATTACACAGTAACATACAGCCAATGTTTTAGAGACAAGAACTACACATTTTGTCTATGTTAGAGTAAAATTTCTACTCCTGTCTGTCCGTTATGTTATTCCCTATTAAAAAAGAAGTCTGCAACCGTGTTTCCTATGCGAGTCATGAAAGGTGATAAAGTAGGACTGAGTGATAGGGCTAGGTATCTTGCTCTTTGTAAAATTATCCTACGAAAAGGCAAGGTGTAAGAGGGTCTGGGAGGAGTTTTCCAAACAGAACTCTAGGATTTGGGTCTAAGATGTGCGTGGTTTTGTACAGATGAAAGTAAAAGGAAAGATATACGTAGTGTGTTTACGAGAAGGAAGATGGATGTGTTGCCACTAAGTGAAACTAAGTTGAAATGGAGAGGAGATTTTGAGTTTGGGAGTGTGGTAGGAAGAGCGTCGAGAATAAGGAGGGGGTGAGGGAGGAAAGGGGTGGCTCTGCTGGTAAGTGATGAAATAGGAAAGCGCGTGGTGGAATGAAAGGAAGTATCTTCAAGATTAATGTGGATGAATGTGAAACTAAGATTAGAAATGTGGGTCTTTGTAAGCGTATAAGGGTTTGATAGTGAGAAAAGTGTAGAGGAAAGGGAGGGTTTTTGGATAGAGTTAAATGAGTGGTTAGAGAATTTTTGGGGGAATGTCAATGTATTAGTGTTAGGAGACCTGCTAGAGTAAGGGATGAACCAATAGATAGAGTGGTAGGGAAGCTTGAAGTGCCTGGTAAAATCATAGTGGAGAGTTGATGGTAGAGATATGTTTAGAAAGAGAGTTGATTATAGTGGACGACATTGTGTTGTTGCACGGTCAGAGGAAGGATTAAGCCAGTTAGTGACGGAGTTTGGTAAGGTATGCGATAGGAGAATGTTGAAGGTAAACGTGAGTAAAATTTAGATATTAAGATATACAAGCCGCGGGCTTCGCCCTCCCCGGGTTCGCCGGGGGCTTGGCTGCACAAACAGCGGCCTACGGCCGCAGCGCTCCGCGCTCTAATCCCACAATAGGGATCCCGTGCTGGGGATCCCGTGTTGGGGTTCCGCCCCAAGGCCGAGGCCGATCCCAAGGGACATGTTTTCCTGGTCAGTTCAAGGGAACATGGCGACCACTGAGGACTTGCGACCACTGAGGACTTGCGACCACTGAGGACTTGCGACCACTGAGGACTTGCGACCACTGAGGACTTGCGACCTTTGAGTACTTGCGACCTTTGAGGACTTGTTACCTTGGAGGACTTGTTACCTTGGAGGACTTGTTACCTTTGAGGACTTGTTACCTTTGAAGACTTGTTACCTTGGAGGACTTGTTACCTTGGAGGACTTATTACCTTAGAGGACTTGCTACTTTGGAGGACTTATTACCTTGGAGGACTTATTACCTTTGAGAATTTACAACCTCGTAGGACTTGCAACTTCAGAGGACTTGCACCCTCGTAGGACTTACGACCACGGAGGACTTGCGGCCTCGAAGGGCTTACAACTTCGGATGACTTGCACCCTCGGAGGACTTGCACCCTCGGAGGACTGGCACCCTCGGAGGACTTGCATCCTCGGAGGACTGGCACCCTCGGAGGACTTGCACCCTCGGAGGACTTGCACCCTCGGAGGATTTGCACCCTCGGATGACTTGCACCCTCGGAGGACTTGCACCCTTGGAGAACTTGCACCCTCGGAGAACTTACAGCCTCGAAAGTCTTACTGCCGCGGAGAACTTACGACCTCGGAGGACTTACAGACCCCCCTCTCGAAGACATGTAACATTTTTAAAATGTGTCACCTTTGAAATGGTTTATCTTTTATCATTAATAAGATAAGATATGGGAAAAGAATGACAGTGAGTTGAGAGTAAATCTTAAAAGAGAGATGATGGAGGAAGTGGATAATTTTAAGTACTAGGGGGCGCATGAGGCAGGAAAGAGAGGAGTGGGAGGGGGGCTAATATAGAGGCAATTAGATGTCTTGGGGAAATGTAAAACTTCACGAAAAATGGGTATTTGGGAATGGAAACAAAGAGAAGATTATGTGAAAGGGCGACTTTGCCTACGACGCTATATGGGGCGGAGACTTGGAATCTAACGGACGCAGAAAGGGAAAGATTAGATGTGTTTGAGATAAAGTGTCTGAGAAGTATGGTATGGGTTACAAGGTTGTATAGGGTGAGAAAAAGGAGGTGAGGAGGAGAATTGGGGTGGATAGGGAGCTGGCAGATATGGATGATGAAAGAATATTGGGATGGTTTGGACACATGGAAAGAATGAGTAAGAAAGACTAGCAAAAGAGGTGTCGAAAACAGAGGTAGATAAAGTGAACTTGAGGGGACGACCGAGGATGAAGATAATGGATTTAAGCAAGAGGAGAATATCTGTAAAGCAAGGAAGGTGAGAAGGCAGGGGATAAGTTTGAGCCAGGGATGGTTGTGTATGGATGATATTTTGATGCAACCAAAAGGGAATTCCCCCCGTCCGTTCTATTTTCCGCACGTGGGAATCAGGAATGAGGGTCGTCATGTAAGTGAAGCGACCCTGATATAGGTGCACTGTGTCATCCAACATTGCTTCTGACCTGGGCAGTGGGCAGGAGGTAGGGGTCTTCATTCACGAGGAGCTAAGATAAGAGGAAAACAAAGCCGGTGGATGTAAGTGGAATGGGTTGGAGCGGGTGCGTTTCTTGAATTTGCTACCCCCTATATAAAGGGGAAGAAGAACTTGGTATACTGTAAAGGTAGAAAGGTAGACTGTCTACAGATTCCCTTTTTTATTCTTTCTTCTGCTCTCCCAGTATAAATTACAAAAGCACATGAACATTTTTACATTGTGTGTGTGTGTGTGTGTGTGTGTGTGTGTGTGTGTGTGTGTGTGTGTGTGTGTGTGTGTGTGTGTGTGTGTTTGTGTGTGTGTGTGTGTTTGTGTGTTTGTTTCACCACCCCTTGTCACCACTGTCACCACCACTGTCGGTCCTCGACCATTACACGTATATTTGACTTGTAATACCACTCGTCTCGAGGCCCCTTGCCTTCGTTACGTGAGTTTCACTAAATATTCAAGTTCCTCTTAAGCAGTAGGCCCAATGCCTTGTATTTCCTGTAGTCTCACTATTTTCTAGGCCCCGTGCCTAGTTCTCTCGTCCTTTGGGTTAATAAAAGGGTGGTGAATTTTCTTTCTTCTTTCACTGTAATTTCACCGTCTTGTTACACTCAGGATCTCTTTCTCTCGTCTCCACATCGTCTCTCTAGATCGTCTGACGAGATCCCGTATCCTACGCTAAGCTACCTTCGTCTGACGTCACTAATTTTTCTAATCCAATCTCCTATGACTTCTCAAATAAATGTCACTCCTTATGGGCGTGACTTTGAATTCATGCACCAATAGTTTTTTTCTCCTTCTCCACCTTGCACCAATCCGGAAAGCCATTGCAATGCCACTAGCAATATCGTTTACCTCAGCATTAGTCAAACAAAGCTAACCTGCGCTTACAGAGTTTTGATTACATCATCGATTATAAAACAGTCACCTCCGTTGGTGTTTACATAGACATAACGTCGCCTCAATGTTATCAAAACAGCAGGCGAGCAGGCAGGCTCATTTCCATTCGTACAACTACCGGCCTCTTACAGGGCTCGGCAGCTACCCTTGGTCGTCCCGACCAATTTCTTATTTCCCTCTTACAGGGCTTGCTAATATATTTCTAGAATAAGCTAATCTACCCTTGCGTAATTGTTAAGCTACCCTCCAAAATATATCATTCATGCAATAAATTGGGAATAATACATAAACATAATACTTATAAATGTGAATAACATGCATGTCAATATATATAAGGTATTGAATTAAGCGGTTCCATGGTTGATTTGCTTTGACAGAGCCAACCTCCGGAATACAACAAAGGCAATCAGTGCTGCCACTAACACTGAAAGTAAGGGTATGATAAGGATTGGTAGTATATGTAAATCATTTGAGGGAGATCTTGACAATGGTCTTCTCTTAATTTTCAAGGGAGGAGAGTTTTCAGGCAATGTGAAGTTGAAGGTTGAAATGTAGGTGTCATCGGTTATATGCATTGTATTAAGGGTATTAGAAATGGTGGAAATAGTGTCTGCATGCAATTCGCAGTTATCTTGAATAGAGACAAGACCTTCAACCAAATCCAATTTAGGACTCAACCCGGGACAATTTATTGATACCTTGGTCTTGTTAGGGAAAGACAGGTAATGAGATCCTTGTATGTTACAATGAGGGATCTGGTCTACCAAAATTCGTTGGTAATGACAATTGTTCATAACAGACATATTCCTAACCAGAGAGGCTTCACATGAATTTTTCAAAGCTTCACGGAACACAAACATGGAAGAATGACAGAGGTAAAGATTCCTATTAAATCTTCTACACTCCTTCAACTTGTCATTAGAGACTCTGCTCTCCTTCAGATTGTCTACAGAAAGGATATAATTGATTGGGTCTACAATTGGAATATCTACTTCATAAAATGAACCATTTACCTTCAATGGGAAGGGTTTCAATTTGAATAAGTTAAATCTTAGGTTGGAAGAGAACGGGATTTCAATAATAACTGAAGTAACATTAAGGTAGGAGTTTAGCAATAGATAATATAATGCTACATTAGCTTCTTCAAAGAAAGGTTCAAAGTTCCAATCGTTCTTTGCTGACTTAATTACCTTTATAAGTTGAGGTATTGGAAGGAGAGAAGAAGTTACTTGACCCGAATTTGCCATAACTAAATCCTGTACAAAAGATTCCAACTGAACTTGCATCTCAGATAATTTCAAATGCATAGTATTGAGTAACAAGAAAAGTTGCATTGTATTCTCTTGTTCACTTTGTTTCAAGCTGAGATTCTCTAAGTTATCTGAAATATCAGAGATCATTTCCTCAATGTTTTTAATGCTTGTTTGTAATTCATCAATTTTTCCAACTTTCTCCTTTAATGTATTTATTGAAATTTTCAAGTCAGCAAGGAAGGCAAAATTGGCAATTCCCAATCCAGCAAGAGCTCCTAAAGCCACTACTATTGCACTTCTCTTTTGTCTAACATTGCTTTTGAAATTTGAACCTATGATGTGCAATTTATCCTCTATTTCCTTTATTTTGTTTTCAAGTCTATCCTTAACATCTTTATTGGAAATGTTCTGTTTTAATATTTGCAAACTATTATTAATGGAGTCCACATTTTCTTTAATTTTGGTTACATTTTTATAATCAAGAACTACTCTTACTACCTTATCAACCAAGATTAGGTTACCTTGATGATGTACCAATGCTCCAGGACGAATCGGATTGCAGTCCATGGCACTCACCAAACTTAATATTATTAATAAGTCAGTTTTCATCTGTAAAATACATCAAGATTAATGTTCAACTCTTGAAAAATATCATTATAATATTCTCCATATTCTCCAGGGTTATTAATATTTATGCACAAAGTATTACTATAATCATCTTCATAGATCTGCAAGCTAATTTTCCTTATGTCATCTAAATGTCCTATCAATTCTTCTCTTGATTCTAAATGTTAAATTTAAACTTGTTTCCGCCTGCAGAATCAATTACCCTATATGGACCAGTGTACCTTGGTGAAAGTTTATTATTGGGTGAGGTTAGTTTGACCATTACTAATTCTCCAATTTTCAGTTCTAGTTTATGAGCTATTTTGTGTTGTTGTTCCTTCATCTCTTGTGAATACACCTGCATATGTTTCCTAACTCTTTGGTGAATATTTTGAAGAGTATTTATCCTACTGGATATATAATCATCCATATTATATATGGGTTTTTGCTCTGCAGTCAACATTTCATATGGCAGAGTTTTGTCCTCCCCAAAAATTATAAAATGAGGTGTATCACCAGTTGCTACATTAATTTGATTGTTCAGGGTACACTTAACACAAGGAATCCAAGTATCCCAAGTTACACTATGAGGACTTATTAGGGTTCTAAGACATATAATTATCTTTTTGTTTAACCTTTCTACTACTCCATTACTTTGGGGATGGTTAACGAGTATATTGACTTTCTTGATGTGAAATACATTACATAGATTTCCAAGATTTTGTTATTAAATTCAGTCCCATTATCTGAAACTAAGATGGTAGGTGTAGTAAAATTACAGAATATCTGATCATAGATTACGGAAGCAATAGTTTCAGCTTTCTTATTGATAATGGGTTGCAATATACAAAACCTTGAAAAATAATCAATAGCAACAAATAGGTATTTAAAGCCGTTCTCGGTCATTGGTAATTCCAATGTATCCATGTGAACTCTTTCCCAAGGTTTCTGTGGAATGGGATAGGTGAGTATAGGAGCAGGTTTTGGTGTATTTCCCTTCACCTTTACACATTTTACACACTTTTCTATATAATCATATATAGTTTTCTTCATTCCTGGCCAAAAGTATTTAAGTTGTGCTTGTCTATAAGTTTTATCCTTTCCAGGATGTGAACTACAATCACTATCATGAAGTAACTTCAATATCTCATTTACCAGAGTTTGTGGTATAACCAACTGATTTACTTGACCTCTAGAAATATCTTTCCCATTTACAAATGTTTTCCTATACAATATTCCATTAATCAAATGAAATTCCTCTATCTTATACCCCTTTGGTAGCTTTGGAGGATCTCCTCTTGGGTTCATCAAATGCTTGATTATTGAATCACATGTCTCATCATCTCTCTGTTCTCTTATTAGCATTTCTTCATCTAAAGTTACTAATTCTTCTATACTACAAACAAAATTAATCAACCCGGTCCCAGTCATTGGTTGACTAATGTTTCTAGAAAGTGGATCTGCTACATTCCTTCTACCCGGAATATATTCAAATTGAACCTCATAGCACTGAAGTATCGCAAACCATCTAGCAAGTCTGCCTCTAAGATTCTTATGCTCAAATAAGTTCTGAATAGCTGTGTGAGCAGTCCAGACTCTGATGGGATACCCTAGTATCATATCCCTAAAACTTTCTAAAGAATAAATTACTGCTAAAGTTTCTCTTTCAGTTATAGAATAGTTTCTCTCCGCACTATTACAAAGTCTGGATGTGTAAGCTATGGGTTTCAAAGTTCCATTTCTCTCTTGCATTAGTATGCCTCCTAACCCTATGTCAGACGCATCAGTACAAAGGATAAATTCTTTTTCATAGTTGGGAAAAATTAAAATAGGTGAACTCGTGAGTTTATCTTTCAACTTGTCAAAAGCTTGCTGTTGCGCAGGTCCCCACATGAACTTTGACTCCTTTCTTAACAATGAACTTAATGGATTAGCAATGTCAGCATAACTTTGAATGAATTTTCTATAATATCCTGTTAATCCCAAAAAGCTCCTAACCTTGTCTACATTGGTCGGAACTGGAAAATTCTTGACAGCGTCCACCTTTGAATTTACTGTACTCAGCCCGTGTCTGTCTATCTTATGTCCTAAGTAAATGACACTGTCTTGCAAGAACTTACATTTTTCAAGTTTTACTTTTAACCCTGCTTCTCCTAGTCTTGAGAATATCAAATCTAATTTCTTAAAGTGCTCCATTGCAGTCTGAGAAACTATTAAAATGTCATCTAGAAATACACTGGCAGTGTTTCCTAACAATCCATCTAGAATAGTATTCATTAATCTCATGTAAGTTAATGGACTATTACATAACCCAAATGGCATTCTCTTGAACTCATAATGTCCTGTTGTAGTAGAAAATGCTGTAAACTCTCTTGAATCTTCATGCAATTCTATTTGCCAAAAAGCTGATTTGATATCTATAGTACTAAAATATCTATTCTCAGTTCCCAAACTTCTCAAAATGTCACCGATAATGGGTAATGGTAATCTGTCACGAATGGTGTGCTTATTCAATTCCCTATAATCAATAACTGGTCGCATAGTCCCATCAGACTTTGGTACTAAGATCAACGGAAAATTCCACTCGCTTTTACTATGTTCAATAATATCCTGTGATAACATTTCAGTGATAAGTTTATCTACTACAGCTAATTTAAAGTAAGGAACTCTGTAGGCTGGTATGTAGATAGGTTGTGTTCCTGGTTTTAACTTAATATGATGTTTTAAAACAGTTGTTTTGCCTAAGGCGTCCCCCGGCAAAGCAATTGCTTTTTTATGTTTCATAAGCAAAGCAAATAAAGCTTCATCCAACTCAGGGCAATTAGTTGATTGTAATAATTCTTTATATCTATTTCTTAAGTCTATTCCTTCTTGAACTGAACAAATTGATGAAGTTGGTAATTCTATCTCCTCACTATTCTCATTTAAAATCTTAATAGGTTTAGTACACACCTGCATACATCCTATTTGTGTACCTTTCTTTAAAACTATCTCTTTATTCATAGTATTAATTACTAATACTTCTACTCTGTTCTTATTTGTCTTATAAATCCCTGAGTCCCACTTCAATCCCTTAAGTTTAACTGATTCTGGGACTGTAATTACTTCAGAGTCTACATTGATTCCTTTCAAACACACTTCAACCTTATTAATTGACATGGGATGTAACAATGTCGACCTTGTTAATCCGCAATCTGCAATTCTCAAGGCATCTGTGGTTGATGATTTAGTAATCTCTGGGATTTCCTGAACTTCTGAGTTGGGTTCACAAATTGTTTTACTTTCTGTAGGGTTGGACCGCTCGGTCACGCTATCTAAGATAGAAATGTTATCTAAGGATTCATTGATTCCTGTCACTGGTCTTAAGTCTGGTTGATTTAAGAATGGGATTAACTGTGACTTCACTAAAATTCCTAAGTCAGCAGGACAAATTACCATGTTTTCTTTTCTCATAGTTGCAAATCCTATCAATAAATCTCCTGGAAAAACATACTCTTCTACCACTATCACTGGGATGTACAATTGTTCATTTGTATATAAGGCAACTTCTAGCTCAATCTTACCTAATGTTTTTAACTGATTTCCAGTTACACCTTGCAATGTGTAACGGATTGGTTCCAACATTTTCACTCCTGGGTTCAACTGGTTTAAAACTTTACTAGTAATTACATTAACTACAGACCCTGTATCAATAAAAATTTGAATAGGCTTATTGAACACTTTACCCGCAATGAGAGGTCCTACAGAAGTTTTACCAACAGTAATTATCAATTTGTCAGTTTCTTTCATCTCCCTTGCATTCCCATATTTAACACAATACCGCCTATCGGTATATATATGGGGAGGTCTGAAACTGTTTATTCTGTGTCTGGGGGTTTTCCTCTTAGCCCTGGGGGTACCCGAAAATTCCGGCACTCATGAGTCCTATGTCCGATTTTATTATGATAAATACAAAATGGAGGGTTCCTACATTGATACGTATCAATGAGTATACTCATTGTGACCTTCGTATTTGCAATTTCTGCAAATAATCCCATAAAAACATTCTTGTGCTTTGTGTCCCCATGCATTACAATTAAAACATAGGATTCTGGTATCCCTATCCCTAGATGGACTTCTAGCATGTCGCCTATGTCCTACTTCTGTTTTCTTAAACTCTCTAGAGTTCATATATTGGCTATGTTGATTTCTAGGCATTACATATGGGTTTATAGTTCTGGTCTCACTGTATCCTTGAAGAAGATAATCTACTTCTCCTAAACTTATATTTGATTTTAGATCCTTGTACAGCCTTTCTGCTGTTAGGTCATCAGAATTCTTTGCCAATAAGCTAAATGTAATCAATTTGATTACCTGTGAGATTTTCATCTTCTCACTAGATCTTTCTATCCAGTCTGAATCTTTCAAGATAGAATTCATGTCTTTTGACCATCTATCTAATCTAGCTAAGTACTCTGTGTCAGTTTCACTTGTCCTAACTTCCTTAATCATTTTTACCAATGACCTAATAGGATCCTAATCACATTTGGACATGAAATGTTTGAGGAAGGCCTTTTTGTAATTATCATATTGATTAATTTCTTCCATTTGCTGGAAGTTAATGACAAACCTGGCCCTTCCATGCTCTGGATCTATATTCTCCTTGAGAATCTCAATCTTACGGATATCATTAGTAATGTTTTTACTCACTATAAGAGTGTCTATGAGGTTGAGGAATTTGTTAACCCCATAGCTATTAGATTCTCCGGTAAATTTTGGAATATTTGTATTTGATGTGTGAATTTCGTGTCTCAACACGTTAGAATTCTGAGGGGTACTCATACTAATTACTAATACCTTGCTTTAGCCTGGCTGCTTGCGATGTCGCTTCGTGATGTCAATGTCAGTTTTGACGTCCTTCTACGGCCTTGTCATTCGTCAGTGACGTTGTTCCTCAGCTCCATCACACACTCTGCCTTGAAGACCGCCTTGTAGATGATGATCACCTTGAAGAATCTTGAAGAATGCTTGTTCCCATCGTAGCAGTTACTTGAAGTTGTAGATTTCTCTCGTAGTCGTCCTTGGAACCAATACACTCTTGATTTTGGTTGTCTCGTTCCCGTAGACTTCTTGTACAAGTTCTTCGTTCACCAGTTTATCTAGCACCACTTCTCTTCGGAGGTGTTTAACACTCAGTTCGTTCATCCCACCGCTGCCACCACTTTCACCACCCCTTGTCACCACTGTCACCACCACTGTCGGTCCTCGACCATTACACGTATATTTGACTTGTAATACCACTCGTCTCGAGGCCCCTTGCCTTCGTTACGTGAGTTTCACTAAATATTCAAGTTCCTTTTAAGCAGTAGACCCAATGCCTTGTATTTCCTGTAGTCTCACTATTTTCTAGGCCCCGTGCCTAGTTCTCTCGTCCTTTGGGTTAATAAAAGGGTGGTGAATTTTCTTTCTTCTTTCACTGTAATTTCACCGTCTTGTTACACTCAGGATCTCTTTCTCTCGTCTCCACATCGTCTCTCTAGATCGTCTGACGAGATCCCGTATCCTACGCTAAGCTACCTTCGTCTGACGTCACTAATTTTTCTAATCCAATCTCCTATGACTTCTCAAATAAATGTCACTCCTTATGGGCGTGACTTTGAATTCATGCACCAATAGTTTTTTTCTCCTTCTCCACCTTGCACCAACCCGGAAAGCCATTGCAATGCCACTAGCAATATCGTTTACCTCAGCATTAGTCAAACAAAGCTAACCTGCGCTTACAGAGTTTTGATTACATCATCGATTATAAAACTGTCACCTTCGTTGGTGTTTACATAGACATAACGTCGCCTCAATGTTATCAAAACAGCAGGCGAGCAGGCAGGCTCATTTCCATTCGTACAACTACCGGCCTCTTACAGTTTGTGTGTGTGTGTGTGTGTGTGTGTGTGTGTGTGTGTGTGTGTGTGTGTGTGTGTGTGTGTGTGTGTGTGTGTGTGTGTGTGTGTGTGTGTGTGTTCATTCACTTGGTCTTTGGATCACGTGTTGGACTCGTGATCGACAGCTATTTCCCTCCTGGAAGAGAGCTCAGAGCTTGTAGGTCCCATCTATGGGTAATGCTATGACCTTGCACACACACACACACCCAACTCCCCGCCCACGAGAGTCAGAGTAACGACCCGAGGCACAGCGATACCGAAATAATTTCGGCCCTGGGCAGGATTCGAACTGGGTACTGGGAGCACTTCTGCTTCCCAGTTCAGCGCTCTACCAACCTTGCCACCGAGTGTGTGTGTGTGTGTGTGTGTGTGTGTGTGTGTGTGTGTGTGTGTGTGTGTGTGTGTGTGTGTGTGTGTGTGTGTGTGCGTGTGTGTGTGTGTACGGGCGTGAGTGTGAGTATGTGTGTGTATTTGTGTGTGTATGTGTGTGTGCGTATGTGTATTCACCTTGGTCTTTGGATCACGTGCTGGACTCGTGATCCACAGCTATTTCTCTCTCGGAAGAGAGCTCAAAGGTCGTATGACCGATCTATGGGTAATGCTGTGACCTTACATGCACACACACAACCAACTCGCCGCCCACGAGAGTTGGAGTAACGACTCGAGGCGCAGCGATACTGAAATTATTTCAGCTCTGGGCAAGATTTGAACCCGGACCGCCGTAGTGATAGTCGGGGACTCTACCAACCGCGCCACTGAGTCGTGTATGTGTGTGTGCGTGTGTGTGTGTGTGTGTGTTTGTGTGTTTGTGTGTGTGTGTGTGTGTGTGTGTGTGTGTGTGTGTGTGTGTGTGTGTGTGTGTGTGTGTGTGTGTGTGTGTGTGTGTGTGTGTGTGTGTGTGTGTGTGTGTGTGTGTGTGTGTGTGTGTGTGTGTGTGTGTGTGTGTGTGTATGTGTGTGTGTATTCACCTTGGTCTTTGGATCATGTGCTGGACTTGTGATCGACAGCTATTTCGCTCCCGGGAGAGAGCTCAAAGCTCGTATGACCGATCTAAGAGTAATGCTGTGACCCTACACGCACACATACCCCCAGCTCCGTCCCCACGAGAGTTGCAGTAACGACTCGAAGCGAAGCGATTATGAAATTATATCAACCCTGGGCAGGATTCGAACCCGGACCGCCGTAGTGATGGTTGGGGACTCTACCAACCGCGCCACCGCGTCGTGTATGTGTTTGTGTGTGTGTGTGTGTGTGTGTGTGTGTGTGTGTGTGTGTGTGTGTGTGTGTGTGTGTGTGTGTGTGTGTGTGTGTGTGTGTGTGTGTGTGTGTGTGTGTGTGTGTGTGTGTGTGTGTGTGTGTGTGTGTGTGTGTGTGTGTGTGTGTGTGTGTGTGTGTGTGTGTGTGTGTGTGTGTGTGTGTGTGTGTGTGTGTGTGTGTGTGTGTGTGTGTGTGTGTGTGTGTGTGTGTGTGTGTGTGTGTGTCGCCCCACGTCTTCTCTCACAGCGTTTCTATTCTCTTTGTTCTTGAAGTTAGTTCTTAAGGCCCCTTGCCTGGTTATTCTTGAGGGGTGAATAAAATAGGGTCTAGTTTTTCAGATGCTTCTTGGTCTCGATCAGTACACCCCGAGAATCCCAGCCGGAACTCTCTACATTACGTCAAGCCACTTTCGTTCTGACATCACTTCTTCATTCATCCAATAGTCTTTTACTTCTCAAACAAGTGCCACATCTTAAGTGCGTGACTTTTTCTTTCTGCACCAATGATTTTCTCCTCCTCTACCTTTTCTCCAATTAGAGAGGCTGTTATACTCTTCTAAACGATATCACCACGTAAGCATTATGTCGTAACAAAGATGGCTTGTCCGCTTACAATTACAAGACAAAACAATATCGCAACCACCAGGCGACACTCCACATTGTGTTACATATACAAGACGCGAGTCTGACTCAGCTATCCTTGTCGACTGTCGGCCGTTGGTCGTTGTATCATAACATCCTAATAAAAAGGCTATAAAGTTTCCTTCCTGTCCTTCTACCCCTCGATCTACTCCGATCTACCTTAAATGTCTACCTCTATCTACCGGCCTCTTACAGGGCTCGGCAGCTACCGTTGGTTGTCCCGACCAATTTCTTATTTCCCTCTTACAGGGCTTGCTAATATATACTTGAAATTCATTCTAATAAGCTAATCTACCATTGCGTAAAATTATATATTAAAGAAATAAGCAACCCTCAAAAATGCACAAAATAATTCAAGCAGATTAAATGTAATTAACATGCATGTAAAATTTATAAGGCATAATTCAAAATAAATTGCAAACACAATAATATGCAAACAAATAACAAATTTGCAATTGTCACTAAGAACAGTATTTTCAATGGGAATGGTTTCATCATCTTTTCAAAGATGATAGCAGTATCAAATAATTTGCAAACATATTTGCAAAATTCACTACTTTAGAGTTAAAAGTTATTGTTAAGTGTCTCTTCTTGCATTTCAATATTCATCATTATTATTTTTTCAACACACTTAATTCATTTTCAAAGACAGTCTTAATGCTTCATAAATTATCACAATACTTATGTGGGAGGTCCTTAAGGTTCCAAGTCTGACCACAGTGGATCCAAGGTCTCCATGTATCTCCTTGACACAGTTCCAGTTGTTTAGGTCTCCCATCCCAAGTACATACAAATGGTCAAAGCAATACTATCTGTAAAATGTATCAAGATTAATATTCAATTCACAAAGAATATTATCAAAATATTCCCTATACTCTTCAGGTTTCTCAACACTGATACACAGGGTATCACAACTGTCATTTTCAATTAAGTCATTGATCTTCAATCTCACTTTCTTTATGTCGTCTAAATGGCCTATCACTTCTTCCCTTGTTTCTAAGTATCTGAGTGTAAATTTATTTCCACCTGCAGATTCAACTACCCTATATGGACCATTGTACCTTGGTGAAAGGTTATTATTGGGTGAATGTAGTTTGACCATGAATAAATCTCCTATTTTCAGTTCTAGTTTATGTGCTATTTTGTGTTGTTGTTTCTTCATCTCTTGTGAATACTCCTGCATATGTTCCCTAACTCTTTGGTGAATATTTTGAAAAGTATTTATTCTATTCAGTATATAATCATCTATATTATACACAGGTTTCTGGTATGCAGTCAAAATTTCATATGGAAGAGTTTTGTCTTTCCCAAAAATTATAAAATGAGGTGTATCACCTGTTGCCACATTGATTTGATTATTCAAGGTTCACTTAACACAAGGAATCCAAGTGTCCCAAGTTATACTATGAGGACTTATCATACTTCTAACACATGTAATTATATTTTATTTAACCTCTCTACTACCCCATTACTTTGTGGATGATTCACTAAGATATTGACTTTCTTGATCTTAAGTAAACTACATAAATTTTCCAATATTTTGTTATTAAATTCAGTTCCATTATCTGAAATTAGAATCTTAAGTGTAGTGAAATTACAGATTATCTGATCATAGATTACTGAAGCAATAGTTTCATCTCTCTTATTTGGAATGGGTTGTAAAATACAAAATCTTGAAAAACAATCAATAGCAACAAATATATATTCATATCTATTCTCAGACATAGGTAACTCTAATGTGTCCAGGTGAACTATTTCCCAAGGTTTTTGTGGAATGGGATAGGTAAGTAAAGGACAGGTTTTGGTGTATTTCCTTTCACCTTAACAAATTTCAAACAATTTTCTATATAATCATATATAGATTTCTTCATATCTGGCCAAAAGTATTTAAGTTGTGCTTGTCTATAAGTTTTATCCTTTCCTGGATGTGATCTACAATCACTATCATGAAGTAACTTCAATATCTCATTTACAAGAGTTTGTGGTATTACCAACTGATTTACAGGACCTCTAGAAACATCTTTCCCACTTACAACTGCTTTTCTATACAAAAGTCCATTAATCAATTGAAATTCCTCTATCTTATACCCCTTTGGTAGCTTTGGAGGATTTCCTCTTGGGTTCATCAAATACTTGATTAATGAATCACATGTCTTATCATCCCTCTGTTCTCTTATTAGCATTTCCTCATCTAAAGTTACTAATTCCTCTATACTACAAACAAAATTAATCAACCCAGTCCCAGTCATTGGTTGACTAATGTTTCTAGAAAGTGCATCTGCAGCCACATTCTTTCTACCCGGAATATATTCAAATTGAACTTCATAGCACTGAAGTATTGCAAACCACCTAGCAAGTCGGCCCCTTAGATTCTTATGCTTAAATAAGTTCTGAAAACCTTTATGATCAGTCCAAACTCTGATTGGATATCCTAATATCATATCCCTAAAACTTTCTTAAGATATAATTACTGCTAAAGTTTCTCTTTCTGTTATAGAGTAGTTTCTCTCCGCACTATTACAAAGTCTTGATGTGTAAGCAATCGGTTTCAAAGTTCCATTTCTCTCTTGCATCAGTATGCCTCCTAATCCTATGTACAAAGAATGAATTCTTTTTCATAATCAGGGAAAATTAGGATGGGGGAATTCGTGAGTATATCTTTCAACTTGTCAAAAGCTTGCTGCTGTGCAGGTCCCCATATGAACTTTGAATCTTTCCTCAACAAAGAACTTAATGGATTAGCAATGTCAGCATATCGTTGAATAAATTTTCTATAATATCCTGTCAATCCCATAAAGCTCCTAACCTTGTCTACATTGTTCGGAACCGAATAATTCTTGACAGCGTCAACCTTTGAATTCACTGTACTAAGTCCATGTCTATCTTATGTCCTAAATAAATAACACTGTCTTGCAAGAGCTTACATTTTTCAAGTTTTACTTTTAATCCTGTTTCTACTAGTCTTGAGAATATCAAATCTAATTTCTTAAAGTGCTCCACCGTTGTCTTGAAAACTATTAAAATGTCATCTAGAAATACACTGGCAGTGTTTCCTAACAATCCATCTAGAATAGTATTCATTAATCTCATTTAAGTTAATGGACTATTACATTTCCCAAATGGCATTCTCTTGAACTCATAATGTCCCGTTGGAGTAGAAAATGCTGTGAACTCTCTTGAATCTTCATGCAACTCTATTTGCCAAAAAGCTGATTTGATATCTATAGTGCTAAAATATCTATTCTCAGTTCCCAAACTTCTCAAAATGTCACCAATAATGGGTAATGGTAATCTGTCACGAATGGTGTGCTTATTCAATTCCCTATAATCAATAACTGGGCGCATAGTACCATCTGACTTTGGCACCAAAATCAAAGAGAAGTTCCACTCACTTTTATTATGTTCAATAATATCCTGTGATAACATTTCAGTGATCAGTTTATCTACTATTGCTAATTTAGAGTAAGGAACTCTGTAGGCGGGTATGTAAATAGGCTGTGTTCCTGGTTTTAATTTGATATGATGTTTTAAAAGTTGTTTTTCCTAAGGTGTCCACCGGCAAAGCAATTGCTTTATTGTGCTTCACAAGCAAAGCAAGTAAACTTTCATCCAACTCAGGGCAATTAGTTGATTCTAATCAATCTTTATATCTATTTCTTAAATCTATTCCTTCTTGAACTGAACAGATTAATGAAATTAGTAATTCTAACTCCTCACTACTCTCATTTAAAATCTTAATGGGTTTTGTACACACCTGAAAACATCCTATTTCTGTACCTTTCCTTAAAACTATATCCTTATTCATAGTGTTAATTACTAGTACTTCTACTCTGTTCTTATTTGACTTATGAGTCCCTAAGTCCCACTTTAAACCTTTTAGTCTAATTGATTCTGGGACTGTTATTATTTCAGTCTACATTGACTCCTTTCAAATACACATCCACTTTGTTAATCGAATTGGGATGCAATAACGTCGACTTTATTACACAACCATCTACAATTGGCAAAGCTTCAGTAGTTGATAATTGAGTAATTTCTGGGATTTCCTGAACATCTAAGTTGGGTTCACAAGTTGCTTTACTTTCTGTTGGTCTGGACCGCTCGCCCTCGTTATCTAAGATAGAAATGTTATCTAGGGATTCATTGATTCCTGTCACTGGTCTTAAGTCTGGTTGATTAAAAAATGGGATTAACTGTGACTTCACTAAAACCCCTAAGTCAGCAGGACATATTACTATGTTTTCTTTTCTCATAGTTGCAAATCCTATCAATAAATCTCCTGGAAAAACAGATTCTTCTACCACTATCACTGGAATGCGCAAATGTTCATTTGTATATAAGATAACTTCTAGTTCGACCTTACCTAATGTTTTAACTGATTTCCAGTTACTCCTTGCAATGAGTAACAGATTGGTTCCAACATTTTCACTCCTGGGTTCAACTGGATTAAAACTTTACTGGTAATTACATTAACTACAGACCCTGTATCAATAAATATTTGAATAGGCTTATTGAACACTCTACCCGCAATGAGAGGTCCTACAGAAGTTCTTCCAGTAGTAATTATCAGTTTGTCAGTTTCTTTCATCTCTCTTGTATTCCCATATTTAACACAATACCGTCTATCGGTATACATATGAGGAGTTCTGAAATAAGGATTTATTATGTGTCTGGGGGTTTTCCTCTTAGCTCTGAGGGTATCCGAAAATTTCTGTATTCATGAGTTCTATGGCCTATCTTATTATGATAGATACAGAATGGTGGGTTCCTACATTGATACTCACAATGACCCTCGTATTTGCAATTTCTACAAATAATTCCATTTTAACAGTCTTGTGCTTTGTGTCCCCAGGTATTACAATTAAAACATAGAAGTCTAGCATCCCTGGATGGACTTCTAACATTCCGTCTATGTCCTACTTCAGCTTTTCTCAACTCTCTAGAGTTCCTATATTGGCCCACAATCATTTAATTTGGGTTTATCATTCTGGTCTCACTGTATCCTTGAAGAAGATAATCTATTTCTCCTAAACTTATATTTGACTTAAGATCTTTATACAGCTTTTCTGCTGTTAAGTCAGAATTTTTGGCTAACAATCCAAATGTGATGAATTTGATTACCTGAGAAATTTTCAATTTGTCACTAGATCTTTCTATCCAGTCTGAATCTTTCAAGATAGAATTCATGTATTTTAACCATCTATCTAATCTAGCTAAGTATTCTGTGTCTGTTTCACTTGTTCTAACTTCTTTCATCAGTTTTACCAAATGTTTAATGAAAGCTTTCTTATAAGCTTCATATTGGTTTATCTCTTCCATTTGCTGGAAATTAATGATAAACCTAGCCATCCCATTTCAGGGTCTATATTCTCTTTTAAAAAAAATATTTTTCTTTTTTCATCAGTAATGTTTTTTACTCACAATAAGAGTGTCTATCAAATTAAGGTATTTAATGACCCCATAGGTATTTGCTTCCCCAGTGAATTTGGTAATATTCATATTTGAGGTATGAACCTCATGCCTCAACACACTTGAATTGGTGGTCATACCTTGCTTTGGCTTGACTGCATCCACGTAGTGTTGCTTACGTACGTCACCCCGATGATACCTTGACGTCCCTCGACGTCCCTTGACGTCCCTCGACGTCCCTTGACGTCCTTCGACGTCCCTTGACGTCCCTCGACGTCCCTCGACGTCCCTCGTCAGCCTTGTCGTTCGTCAGCCTTGTCGTTCGTCAGCCTCGTCGTTCATCAGCCTCGTCACTCACTGTCTTGAAGATCGTCTTGTAAATGATCACCTTGAAGATCGCTTTGTTGCACTCGTAGTAGTAGTTGCTCGTAGTGTTGTAAACCCCTCGTTCCTCGTCTTGTCGTCCCTTGAAACCAACACACGCTTGGTTGTGGTTGCTGTACTCCCGTAGACATATATTGCACCACTTCACGCACCAGTCTTGTATTCTCTTCGAAGGGATTTCGTCCCTAGCTGCCGCCACTGTCGCCCCACGTCTTCTCTCACAGCGTTTCTATTCTCTTTGTTCTTGAAGTTAGCTCTTAAGGCCCCTTGCCTGGTTATTCTTAAGGGGTGAATAAAATAGGGTGAAGTGTTTCAGATGCTTTTTGGTCTCGATCAGTACACCCCGAGAATCCCAGCCGGAACTCTCTACATTACGTCAAGCCACCTTCGTTCTGACATCACTTCTTCATTCATCCAATAGTCTTTTACTTCTCAAACAAGTGCCACATCTTAAGGGCGTGACTTTTCCTTTCTGCACCAATGATTTTTCTCCTCCTCTACCTTTTTCTCCAATTAAAGAGGCTGTTATACTCTTCTA
>NC_134801.1:8161864-8174364 GCF_046742065.1 Oratosquilla oratoria
TCGCTCAATCGTCCATCTCCACTCACCTATTGAACATCCAAAGCCCCCCCCCCCAAAAAAAAAAAACTTTTACCCTTCTACGCCAATCCACACCCTATTTAACAAAAGGAAGTAAGGCCATTTTCTTTGGTAGGAGGACACCACTACCGCCAGCTAACCAACACCAAAGTGCACGGCCTTACCTCGACGGAATTCATTCATCCCACAAATCCAGCCTAGATCATAGAAAATGTATGATCTGTAAGGATGATGTGATATAGCGAATGTTAAGGTAAGAATTGAATATATCCATGATATTAAGGTGAGCATACGTATAATATGAATTAAAGAAGATATATTGAATAAGAGGTAACTTGTTAAATTGGGTTAAGCTCTGGCTGAACATCGGAAACAACGAGTTGTCTGAATGATAAAACGTCTAATTAGGTAGATGCTACGAGTAAAGTTCCTTAGGGTTCAGTTCTAGTGCTACCTTTGTTCATAGACTGTGGACTTAATCCGCAATTTCCAACTTGATGATGATACTAAGCTGTGCGGAATAGCAAATTATCACTCGAATCAGCCGGATATTCAAGGAGATTTAGGTTATCTAGAACAATGGTCTCAAACGTGGTTGATAAAATTTAACCCAAATAACTATAAAGCTGTGCGTATAGATATAAATTGTACTAAGTTTAATTACAAGTTATTTGAATAACTAACAAAAATAGATAATAACAAAAATATTGGTGTAATTATCGGTAACGACCTTAGATATCTAAGCATTATATTTCTTCTTAAGAGAAACAAATAGGATACTGGGATTGAGAGCGCGATTTTTTTTACTTCAAAATCCCAGCTATCACCACCCAATTATATATATTACTTGTCCGCCCACACTTTGAATTTGCTGTCTCTGTATAGTCCCTAAAATTTATTATTATTAAACATTCATACCAAAACATACAGAAAGTCTTTGAAACATTTTACCCTTTTCTCTTTTTCAAAAGAAAAAAAAAATCAGGTAGGGGAGTTAACAAAAGTTTCTAAGACTTTAAAGAAAGCTCATAACACCAAATTAGAAAATATTTCCACACTATTTACTAAGAGCATGATAAATGGTACCTTCAAACTATCAAAACGCAGATGTAACCTAGGAGTAACATATTCCCCACAATGCAAGTAGGAACTTCTACAATACAAGTAGAAACAAGAGTCCTCTACAACCCCTGCTTCAAATACAATTTCTATCACAAACACTCCAAGACTCCCCTTATCGGACCCGCCACTATCATCGCAGTAACAACTCACTCTGCACCGACACATGTACTATCGCCAAAAGTTGTAACTGTTACTTTGGTTGGACAGAGGCTGGTGGAAGTATACATGTGGCAATTGTGTTTGATTACACTGTCGTGATACTGAATGAATGGGTCGGAGCAAACACCATTATAAAGTCGATTCTGAATTCCCACTATATCTATGAAATTTATATGATGTGTGTGTAGATGTGTTACAGATGTATCCAAATAATTAGTCAGTAACCAATATTAACAGCATTCAAGTGGTAGTTGGTGGCCAGTGGTGTGACTATGTGGATAGGCACCCTTTCGAAGCAAGGTACGAGTGGGCACTGTAAATGGCGTGAAATGCTGAATGCGTAAGCGTATCCTACATTTTGCGAGTGTTTTAACCATCTTTGTCATGACCAAGGAAAAAAAAACAGACTGTGTGCGATTAAGTATAAGAATGTATATTGTATCTTCACCTGTCGATGGTTACACATTTTAAGGTAATTTTTTTTAAAAGACGTTAAATACCGTCAAATTCAATTCGATTGTGGAGAACCCTTGAAAAAACGAGAAATATAGTGACAAACAAACAAAATGCTCATAATGCACTTTACAGATGGGGACTTGATTCAATGACTTAGCTACCTATACAGAGATCGCGTAGTCTTAGTCCACCTGGCTGCCCGTAGGTCCCGATTGATGAGTACTTGTTAATCTGTAGAAATTTTGAGTCAACACAATTGTATTATTCAATAATCTTTGTTGTATACAGGTGTATACAAACTAAGACCGAGCGCTTTCGTCTATTCAGACATTTTCACCATGAAAATGTCTGAGTAGACGAAAGCTCTCGGTCTTATTTCTGTTAATTTCCTAGTGTTTTTTCTGCATATATATGCATACACACACACACACACACACACACACACACACACACACACACACACACACACACACACACACACACACACACACACACACACACACACACACACATATATATATATATATATATATATATACATACATATATATACATATATATATATATATATATATATATATATATATACATATATATACATATATATATACATTACAAAGGATTTCAAAGGCAGGGCATGCCGACATGAGACCTTTTGGACCATATCTAGGTCGGATGCGAAAAGAAAATCATAATAATGATAAATAAATAAATAAATAAATAAATAAGTAAATAATCTAATAATGTAAATAATAAATAAAATACACAAATAAATGCATAGGTATAGTTAAATATTAAAAAACAGGTAAATAGTAAATAACAATAAATTGACATATGACTAATAATAAATGAGAATTAAGCAAATAATGATAAACAAACAGACAAAGGATAACAAAACAGATAAACAAATAATATAAAATAAATTATACTTATTACAGCATCTTGCTTAGGTGTTTATCTAAATGATTCTTAAAGCTTCGAATTAAACTACATTGCACTGTTTCTCCAGGGAGTTTATTCCATTAATTAACTACACGGTTGACAAAATGATTTCTATCCACTTCCAAATTAAATCTATTTCCTGACAGCTTGAGACTATTGTTTCTTGTCTGATTTTCATTCAGTGTGAAAATTTTGTCACTTTTGATGTTGTCAATTCCCTTTAGAATCTTAAAGACCTGTATCAAGTTACCTCTGAGTACTCTTTTTTAAGGAAAACAGATTCATATGTTTCTTTCAATTTTCGTATGATTTATTTTTGATATTTGGAATCAGTTTTGTGGCTCTCGCCGTTGTACTTTTTCCAATATGTGCCTTTAATGAGATACGGTGACCATTCGGAAACAGCATACTTCAAATATGGACGAACTAACGATTTATATAGCTTGTTAATGAGTGATGGAATTTTGAAGTCAAAAGATTGTGCAATCAGTCCTAGAATCTAATTCGCTTTCTCAGAAGCTGAAATACACTGTTCAGATGATTTGAGATCGTTACTGATAATTATGCCGAGATCCTTTTCACTTTCCACTTTTGTTAACATGTATACATCACCATTCTCATGCAACACCACTCGATGTCCAACCTCACAGTCTGACTGGCGCCTACCAATATCCGCTCAAGTCGCTCAGTTTGCATGTTACCAGCCGAGCGCACCAGCCGAGCTCCCACAAACGGACTCACGAACACACACACATAATGGATGCCATTAGACAAGACCCACATAACACACGGAAACATGACATATTAACGAGCCACCCCCTGGATATGTATATATTATGACTTATATAAAAAATATAGTAGGTAATTAGTGGGTTGTCCTAGCCATGTGAGGCGACGGACTTTCAAGGTAGAATTGTTAAACAAAAGATTGAAAGACTCCTCAAGAAAGTGCTGACCTCGTCACTTCCGGGGACAAAAACCGAGTGCAGAGCTCCAGGCGCAGTCGGTTGGTGACGTGCCCTAGTGATGAATTGTGTACAAACTGTGTAATTGAGTGTTTAAGACATTTATAAATAAACCAGAATTACTCAAAAGTGTGTGGCAAGTACCCCCCCCCTCAGACCTCGTAGCGACCTCGCTACAAACAAATTTCTAAATAACTTGTAAACGTACTTACTGTTATCTTTACCTATGTGCATTACCTTGCATTTACTTGTGTTAAATTTCATTAGCCACTTTTCAGACCATTGCTGTAATTTATCTAAATCTTCTTGAATATCTAATTGGTTTAAGTGATCATTTGCCATTCCGCACAGTTTTGTATCAGCAAATTTGGAAACAGTAGATTTTATTCCATGGTCTATATCATGTATAAATACTATGAATAGAAGTGGCCCCAGAACGAAATCCTGAGGCGCTCCACTCGAAACATTTTTCCATCCAGAAGATTTTCCATTTAAAACAACACCTATGTTTCCGATCATTCAACCAATTACTAGTCCAACTTAATAGGTTACCACTTATTCCGTGTGAAGCTGATTTAGTAAGTAGTCTTTCGTGGGGGACGATATTAAAAAAATTGGCAAAGTCTAGATATATTAAATCTATATTATTTTTTGTCATAATTCGAGATAACTGTATTGTAGAATTCGAGTAAGTTAGTCACGCAAGGACGTTTCCGTCTGAAACCATGCTGGCTGTAATTTATCAAACAGTTACTTTCTAAATTATGTTTATGGTGTAAATGATGATAGTTTCTATCATTTTTCCTACGATTGAAGTCAAACTTATAGGCCTGTAGTTATTTCGATTCTTTTTGCCACTTTTTTTTAAATCTTAAAGTAACGTTAGCTAGCTTCCATTCTCTTGGGACATCTCCGGATATGATGGATTTCTTGAAAATAATTTCTAATGGAACAACAATCTCATTTTTCATTTCCTGTAATAATCTTGGATGCCAACCGTCAGGCCCTGGTGTTTTATTAACGTTGAGTTTCTCTATACACCTTTTAATTTCTTTTTGTTATATTTATCGTAGTAATTCTACCCTAGACGTTTCACAGGTTTTAGTTTGGAGTTCATTTTGAGGTGTTTCGTTTAGGAATACTGAGCTAAATAATTTTTTAAAATATCACACATTCCTTCATTTGAATATTCAAGTTGGCCATCAGCAGATATGAGTGGACCAATGTGATTTCTAGCAACCTTTTATCTCTAGTGTAACCATAGAATTCTTTGGGATTCTCTTTGGATTTATCATCGATATTCATTTCGTATTGTCGTTTTCTTTTTTTTCTTTTTAACCTCTTTGTATTAATACATAACTTTGATAGTCATTTGATGCACCCGAGCACTTGTATTTCTTATAAGCCTGTCTCCTTTTAGCAATATTTTATCTCAGATTCATTGTCAAGCCATTTTGGCGAGCCTGATTTGGGGGACGTCTGTCCTTAAAGGAATGTAGATATGAATTATCTTAAAAAACGTATTTTGAAATATTTCCCACATCTGATCTAAGATCTTAATTTTGCCTCCCAGTCTGTAAGCTGAACCTCTTAACGTAGTCCTATGAACTGAGCTTTACTGAAATGGAGTATTTTAGAAACACAAGTATCTTTTCTTAAAAAAAAATATATATATAGTAGCTTGAATCTAAGTTGTGATTGCTATTTGCGACAGTTTCACCGAATTTTACATCGGATACCATGCTTTCGCGACTAGCGATCAATAGATCGAGTAAGTTTCCATGTCTTGTGGTCTCTTTTACATGCTGAACTAAGTAATTGTCACCGAGAAAATCAATCAAGCGACTACCTATATGGCCATGTTGAAGGCTCATCCAATCAATGTCAGTAAAATTGAAATCACCTATTATCAATAAGTCCAGCTTGCAGAAACTAGACAGTTCTTGAAACAACAGTTTGTTGTCTGCTAATGATAATGTCTTTGGCCTATATATTACACCTACATTCATCTTTTGTCCATTTATTTGGGTTAATTCTACCCACAAACTATCATATGCATCCTGTTTCACTTTCTCTAAAACACAAGCATAGACATTGTCTTTAACGTACAACAGAATACCCTCACCTTTCTTGTGGTTTCTATCATGATGAAAGTGTTTAAACCCCGTAATATTAAATTCAGCTTCAAACTTTTTTTCCATTTAACCATGTCTCGGTTATTCCTATCATATCGGGACTTTCGCTTGTGACATACGCCTGTATTTTTTGGAATTTTTTCCTAATACTACGAGCATTAACGTACAAGGTTTTAAGAAACTCGTGGTTATTTCTTTATTACACGTTTTGAGTTTCAATATCATGCCTTACATTATATTTTTGTTCTTTATTGGCACCTTGCTCTGTATTGATATTTGGTCCTTCATTGGCATTCAATGCCTCATTAATATTTCCTACATGAAGGACATCTAGTCGCTCACGGCCATGTGATTTCTTTTGTACACTTTGTCCCCCTACGTCACCGCGTTTCACACCGGCCTACCGTCATTCATTGATATTCTGCCTGAAGCTTTTCCTTTAAAGAATATTTCTGCTAAGAGTGTAATTAAGTGTTTAACTCACATGTTTACTTCCTTTGGTATTCCTCAGGAAATACAGTCAGATTGAGGTTCTAATTTCACTAGCAAACTCTTTACCCAAGTCCTCAAGGAATTAAATGTTAAACAGTCTCTGTCTACAGCGTACCACCCCGCCAGTCAGGGAGTTCTAGAACGATGTCATCAAACGTTAAAGGATATGCTACGTAAATTCTGTTACGAGGAAGACCGTGACTGGGATGAGGGATTGCCTTTCCTCCTCTTTACGCTCCGTGAAACACCATCCGAAGCTCTGGGTGTTTCTCCCTTTGAATTGTTATATGGAAGGAAGGTAAGGGGACCCCTCAAGGTAATCAAGGACCATATCTTATCTTCTTCTACCTCACCTTTACAGTCTGTTAACCAGTATATTGTTTCCCTTAAGGATAACCTAGCCAGAATTCATTCCTTTGCCTTAAGGAACCTTGAACATGCACAAAGTAAAATGAAGGTTAATTTTGATCAGAAATCTCGTAAGAGAGAATTCAAGGAGGGAGATATGGTTCTTGCATACATTCCTATCTCTGGACAGCCTCTTCAAGCTAAATACCATGGTCCTTATAAAATTCAGAAAAAATGTCAGAATATAATTACGTACTAGAAACCCCTGACAGACGTAAAACTACTCAACTTGTTCATGTTAACTTGCTTAAGCTATACCTTGCCAAAATACCACTAGACAGTTCAGTCAAACCATTGCTTTCGCTAAATCATGATCCCAGTAAAATACCTATGTCAACCGACCGTCCACGAGTCCACGAACCGACGTTGCCACATTTCGATCCTCCCACAGTCGGCAACAACAGCGACATCTTGAACAACCTACTTTCGTACCTTAACCACTTGAATCCTGATCAAGCTAAGGAAATTTCTGAAATTATTTCTAGTCACAGATCCTTGTTCCGAGATAATCCTGGCCGTTGTAACCTGACGTCCCATGAGATTCAACTGTATCCAGGAACTTCTCCTAGCCACCAGCACCCGTACCGACTGCATCCCCAGACTGTGCACGGACGACCACCGAGAAGGAGCTACTGTCTATCATCTCTGCCCTGCGGAAGTTCGAATGCTACGTAACACCCAGCTCGACCCCCTTACGGATATTCACGGACCACAATCCGTTAATATTCCTTGAACGGAACAATAACAATAATAGGAGGCTATTACGTTGGTCCTTGTACCTCCAACAATACCTCCTCAATATATAATTTATCAAGGGTTCTGAAAACCTCCTTGCTGATGCCCTTAGCCGTCCTGATTAGAACTCCCAACTCGTCTGTTCTCCTGAGTTGATGAGTTCTAGGGGGGGAGGGGGGGGGTGATGGCCCACCATCCTCCATGTATATAAAATGTCTGTATCTGTATGTCAATCTTTAATTGTAAGATAATTATGTATGTACTGTAAATTGCTTGTATACGTTGTGATGGCCCACCATCCTCCATGTATCTAAAAATATCTGTATCTGTGTTATCCTGTACTTGTTAGGTAATTACGTATGTACGGTAAAAACTGCTTGTATACTTTATGGGATCTACTCTCTCTAGGCCGACAGACGTGAACTAGTTCTGTCCGGCTCATCCTTCGCCTTCCTCCCGTCCTCGCCAACTGTATATATAATGCATCTACCGGCTCCTAGAGCGCACTTTCGTTGGCTGAGCGGCGCGTAACTTTATCTCTCCCATATTGCTTTTGCTCTAGTACCGTGGCGTCACCACGTAATCTATATTCTCATGACTTGGTTTTCGGTGGAGGAATTAATTGTCAATTGATTAATTTTGTTGTTGTAAAGTTCTTATATTTGTTTTGTTGGCTTTTTGTTATATATTAAATTAGTTATTTATGTTAACTTCCGTTTGGATTTGCCTTACCCACATCAAGGCCACTAAGTACGAACCCCTCCTAGACATATTTCCTTATATCCTTGCGGAAGGCATAACAATATATATACATATATATATGTATATATATATATATACATATATATGCATATTTACGTGTATATATTTATATATATACACACATATATATATCTATATATATGCATATATATATATATATATATATATATATATATATATATATATATACATATATACTCGGAAAAATTCAAACACTTGACTCAGAGTAGCAGAATTTACTACCGACGTTTCGAACCCTGTCCTGGGTTCGTCTTCAGGGTTATACAATTTCAGCTAAAGAAACCAATTATATATTGATCCGGTGTGCCCTAAGACAGGTCCCACCAGATTGAACAGAAGTGCAGGTTAACAGAATTTCACACTAGTAAAACTCCCCGACATAAAGCAAAAATTACAAAAATAAATATATGAGGGAATTGCATGCTGGTACTAAAATCCAAAAGGCTAATGATGACAGAATATCACACCAGGCAAAATCCCCTATCCCAAGCCGCCAGCCATCACTCCTACGGTCCCTCCTGTAATTCACTCCTCTGTAGCTACAATACAAATCCTAACAAAAAACTAAATCATGTTCTGAATTACATGAAGAAATTAATTACAAGGTTTGCATAAACATGGAAACACCGAAATAAAAGAACAAAAAGAACATAACCAAATATCAAACCCGACAAAATAACACTATAGCGACAATGCAAATCAAAACAATAAAACAAAACAAAACCAAATCTGAATGACATAAAGAAATTAATTACATAGTTTGAATAAAGTGTCCACAAAAACAAAAAAGAAGGAACAAAAAGAACCAAATATCACATACCCGACATAATAACCTGCACTCATATAGCTACGATATAAGCCAAAAACAAAAAACACAAAACACCAATTCTGAATAACGCAGAGAAATTAATTGCAAAGTTCCTTTAGCTGACATTGTATAACCCTGAAGATGAACCCCGGACAGGGTTCGAAACGTTGGTAGTACATTCTGTTATTCTGAGTCCTGTGTTTGGAATTTTTTCCGAGAAAATGTCTCCTGGACTTCAGGTTTCTACGAACACACACACACACACGCACACACATACACACACACACACACACACACACGCACACACGCACACACACACACACACACACACACACACACACACACACACACGCACACACACACACACACACACACACACACACACACACACACACGCACACACACACACACACTACATATATATATATATATATATATATGTGTGTGTGTATATATATGTATATATATATGTATATATATAAGTGTATATATATATATGTATATGTATATATATATATATATATATATATATATATATATATGTATATATATATATATATATATATCAAGGACTACTATTACACAGGACGTGCGCACCCAGATCCCTGGGTCCGCTAGCGAAGGCCAATCCAGTGCAGCGTTGCCACTCCTAGTGTTTTCCCACTAGATCTATTATTTTTTGCCTCAATCTAGTAGTCTAGTGGTTTTTCGTCATGGATATCAAGAATCTAGTATATTTTGAAGATCCTAATTAAAACGTTTAGTTTTGCATTACGGAGCCAAATTCTTGGAGCCAGATTTGGAGCCAGATGCTAGATTGAAAAAGTTTGAACCAAACACAGAAAAATAGTGCCAGATCTGGAACCAAAAGTGCTAAATTGGCAACCCTGCCTATTTATCACGCAACCATCCTACAAAGTACAAAATATAGCAGGGTGTCGCGCTCGCGTCGAAGTTTGTATCTGTTTTCGCAAAATGTTATTTTTCTGCATCAATTCTGTCTAATACTTCTCGAATTATGCCATGAAAGCATGATTTGTCATTGAGTGGTTTTGAAAATTAGCTATAACACATTCACACGTACAGTTACTATGAATTGGATGCATATCATCATACGAACTCAATAGAAATTGTCAGTCAAATTGGCGCACTTGTTATTTGCTTATATTATGTTTGCGTGATTGATTGGTTACATTAGTATATAGATGGTTGCAGGACGGTTGAGGTTTGTATTATCCGAATTATTAGTATGTGCAATTTTTTAAGTGCAGAATCGTAAAGAGCAACGCAACAACAGTCTTGCCTGCATACAAGTGACGAGTTTAGCTCATAGTTGTCTACTTGACTAACTAGTGATTGGTTGTGAAAGTTTGGATTATTGCACCATTACAGACAGTGGTAATTAGTTTGATGTATACAGTTCTCTAACTTCAAAATGTTTTCATATGTATGTTGTGTAATATAATTCGAATCTGGTAGTTTTTTGTTCAATTTAGTAGTTTTTGGCAAGCTGTCTAGGTTTTTTTCATTTTCCAGAGTGGCAACACTGGTCCAGTGTGCTACTAGCAATGGAGGTGTTAAGGTTGTGTTACTCCGTCTTTCCCGCGTGGCTGCATTTAGAAGTGGATTGTATTTGTTTACATAGGTTCTTGCTGATTTTGTGTTTTTAAAATGCTGAATAAGTGTGGTGTTGTGAACTGCAACGGTAATTATAACAAGGATAACAGGTGCCGAGTGTTTCGATTGCCAAAAGACCGTTATGAAAGGCAGAAATGGATTGATGTGCTGCCACCACGTAAGAACTTTGTTGTTGATTCTGACAGATTTTTCATTTGTGAGAAACACTGGGGTCCCAATACGGCTTCTATCAAATTGCTTGTTGGTTCTACGCGACCTGCGATCCCTCCCAGTGTCTTCAATGTGCCTGCTTCATCTCTAAAATCTTCAAAACCTGTACCTCGCCCGGCGAAGGCCGAAGACAAGCATCTGAGGCATTTTCTTCAGAAAGATACGATTACTTGATTTGATGCTTTTAGACCTGAACGTAACCTACAGAAGCAGTACAAGAACTTAATTATTTCAAGACCGGAAGAAAGGTTAGTGTGTCTGTTCATGACAGAAAATTTCAGTGAATGCAGACTGTCTGTGATTGTCGAAAACACGCCCACGTTGTGTAGACCACTGATCTGCCGTGCATTCAAGAAGGGCATTAGTGTACCATTGGGTAAGACACTTCATCCCAACAATGGTTTGAGGTCATATGGTCAGTTCGCCGAAGCTGTGCGCTTAGCAATTAACCATGACATCCCGTTTGACAAAAATATTGAGATTATTGTCACTCTTCTTCAAACCCACACGTCAGCCTGTGTAAACACCGAGAATGAGAAGAAGCTGGTATTTTTGACACGTAAGTTGGAACTTTTATCACAGAAACAGTTTTCCATAAATGATTATTGTTTTGTTCTTGAATCATACCCCAAGTGTAGTTATGAACAGCTCAGAGACTTTTTGGTGCTGCTAAGGAAACGCAACCTGCAGTACATCACTTTATCTATTGACAAGGATCAGGTGATGAGGGAAACATTTGCCAAAGTGAAGACACTGCAGCAGAAGAATGTATTTCTCTTGATAGATTAAGTACAGATTCGGCCAACTGTTGCATTTTCTGGTGGGGTTCTGAGTGGCATGGCAGTGAACAAGCCAGACTGCAAGGCCACTTCTATACTATGTATTATGATGAAGTCGCTGCACAGAGGGCCTAGTATTATGATTTCTGTGACACCCATCCACAAGCTTACAGCAGCATACCAGCTTGAGCGTGTGAAGGAGGCGGCAGCTGATGTTGAGAGGGCAGGTGGGCGTGTCATCGGGTCTATCACAGACAACCACAAGATAAACCAGCAATACTGTAAGCTATTTGATTTTCCGGGTGATTGCCGTGCCACAGCCAAGCATCCTCTTGACAAAGAGCGTGTCTGGTTTCTCCTTTTTGACACCGTGCATCTTCTGAAGTGCATACGCAAAAACTGGATCAGTGAGAAATGCCAGAGGATCAGTCTTGACAATAAAACAACAGCATCATTTGCCGACGTTAAGGAACTGTATGAGTCAGAAAAAGGCAATATTCTGAAGACTACTCCCCTCACTAAATTTGCTGTCAACCCCTCACGATTTCAACTACAAAATGTGCAGCATGTCTTGAAGGTCTTCGATGAAAAGGTTGTGGCTTCAATGAAGCTCAGAGGATGCCATGATACTGCAAAGTTCATCCAAATCATCCTCAATTGGTGGAATTTAGTAAATGTATCTGGGAAGGGGAAGATCAGTGCATGAACGATCCATCTCGAGCTGTTCAGTATCCCCAGTCTAACAGCCTCCTGACTTTCCTGAAGATATTCCAAGAGGCTTCTTCAGGACATATACCGTTCCTTGTATACTTATGGCAAGTCTATATAACACTGCTCCTTATATTGATAT
>NC_134801.1:8176864-8189364 GCF_046742065.1 Oratosquilla oratoria
ACTGATTCCAAATATCAAAAATAAATCATACGAAAATCGACTAAAACATATGAATCTGTTTTCCCTAAAAAAGCGTAGACTCAGAGGTGACTTGATACAGGTCTTTAAAATTCTAAAGGGAATTGACAACATCAAAAGTGACCAAATTTTTACATTGAATGAGAATCAGACAAGAAACAAAGGTCTTAAACTCTCCGGAAATAGATTCAATTTGGAAGTAGGTAGAAACAACTTTGCCAACCGTGTAGTTAATGAATGGAATAAACTTCCTGCACAGGTAGTGCAATGTAGTTCAGTTCGAAGCTTTAAGAATCATTTAGATAAATACCTAAGTAAGATGCTGTAATGATTATAATTTATCTTATATTATTTGTTTTTGTTTTGTTATCATTTGTCTGTCTGATTTTTATTTATTATTAGTTATATGTCAATTTATTATTATTTACTATTTACCTGTTGTTTATTATTTAACTATACCTATGCATTTATTTATGTATTTTATTTGTTATTTACATTATCATAGTTTTTATTTATTATTTTATTATTAATATGATTTTTTTTTTCGCATCCGACCTAGATATGGATCAAAAGGTCTCCTGTCGGCATGCTCCGCCTTTGTAATCCTTGGTTTTCAGTAGAGCAAAACGATTGGCTATGGCCAGCGGTTGCTCCACAGGGCACACGTCTACCGAATGCGGGCTCGACAAACGGGACCCCACGGAGCGCCACTCGCTCATGGCAGTGACAGTAGGGGAAGAAGTGGAACGCTCTTTGGATTGTGGGGAGGGTTCACTCTTCTCACGGAGCGCACTCCTGAGAAGACGAATTTCCTCCTCACACATCCTGAGACGGACCTCTAGGTTCACGCAACCTTCACAAGCCATTTCGCTCCTCCTTTAGCAATAAAAACGGCAAAGAGAAAATACAAATCAACAACAATAAAAAATCAAAGCGGTCTCTAATAAACTAAATACGCGAAGCTTACTCTGCTTACCTTATACTATTTCTCCTACCTTTGGAGTTCGGTAACAGAATTTTTTTTTGAATTTAAATAGAACACTGCACTTTATCTTATATCTGTAACTGTATAGCGCTATACGTATACAATCACAAAACACAACACAATCACTTAACACTATTCGGAGATATAAATTTCACAGGTATTCGCTAGCTGGTGTCTGTGCAGAAAAACGAGGTCTCTAGCTGAGGTCACGAGCGGACTGAGCTGAGGTCACGAGCGGACTGACTGAGCTGAGGTCACGAGCGGACTGACTGAGCTGAGGTCACGAGCGGACTGATGAAAGTGTTAAAACCCGTAATATTAAAATCAGCTTCAAACTCTTTACTATTTAACAATGTCTCGGTTATTCCTATCATATAAATATTTTTGCTTTTGACATACACCTGTACTTCTTGAAATTTGTTCCTAATACTACGAGAATTAAAGTACATGATTTTTGAGAAACTCGTGATTATTTCTTTTTGACACGTTTTGAGTTTCAATATCATGCCTTACATTATAATTTTGCTCTTTATTGGCACCTTGCTTTATATTGATATTTGGTCCTTCATCGACATTCAATGCCTCATGAACATTTCTCCTATCACGGTCATGCGATCTCTTTTGTAGACTTTATCCCCTACGTCACCGCAGTTCACACCGGCTTCCCGTCGTTCATTGACATTCTGTCTGGCATCCCTTCCTAGAATTATATTTTGTCCTCCAGTGACATTATATCTTAACGTGATATTTTTTCCTCCACTATCATTATATCCCAACGTGATCTTTTGTCCTCCACTGCCATTACATCCCATCGTGATATTTTGTCTTTCATTGGCATTCTGTCCACCATCCTTTCCTAAAATTATATTTTATCCTCTACTGACATTATATACTATCGTGATATTTTGTCCTCCACTATCATTACACCCCATCCTGGTATTTTGTCCTCCACTATCATTACATCCAATCGTGATCTTTTGTCCTTTGACATTACATTCTAATGTAAAATTTCGTCCTCTACCGATATCATATCCTAAAATTATATTTTGTCCTACACTGCCATGTTGTTCTACATTATTGCTATAGTCTACTTTGTTTTTCCCAGTACACGCTATTTCCCCTTCCCTTTGGGTTTCTACCCCCAAAAAAGGAACTAGTTCATTACAAACTCCCAAAATGAGGTTGGTATGAACATCTTTGGATCAAGGATCAAGAAAGTGGTATCCTAGTTGCGTACACAACCGAGTACATATACATTCATATATATACATATATACCTTATATATATATATATATATATATATATATATATATATATGTGTGTGTGTGTGTGTGTGTGTGTGTGTGTGTGTGTGTGTGTGTGTGTGTGTGTGTGTGTGTGTGTGTGTGTGTGTGTGTGTGTGTGTGTGTGTGTGTGTGTATGTGTGTGTGTGTGTGTGTGTGCGTGCGTGCGTGTGTGTGTGTGTGTGTGTGTGTGTGTGTGTGTGTGTGTGTGTGTGTGTGTGTGTGTGTGTGTGTGTGTGTGTGTGTCTGTGTGTGTGTGTGTGTGTGTGTGTGTGTGTGTGTGTGTGTGTGTGTGTGTGTGTGTGTGTGTGTGTGTGTGTGTGTGTGTGTGTGTGTGTGTGTGTGTGTGTGTGTGTTTTCACCCATGGCTTTTATAGTAGCTCTAGGTGTAGATCGCTGAGTTCCTTAAGCCTTCTCAAGTTTTTTTCAACGTCAACTTCGTATATTCCATCGACGGTTGTCTTCTGATATTAGCCCTTTGCGTGGGATCAACAACAGGGAAATGTATCATAGCTCACACTCATAAATTATGCTTGTGGCAAGCCTTGACTAAGTCTCACGGAGCATGAGACACAGGTCAAGCCAACCCTTCAAAGGCTTCCATGCATAACCTACCACTGCTATGCAGAACATCACTAAGATACTGTATTTGAATCTCTATAAAACATTGATATCCTCGCCATATATATATATATGGATATATATATATATATATATATATATATATATATATATATATGTATGTATATATGTATATATATATATATATATATGTATACATATATATATATATGTATACATACATATATATATATATATATATATATATATATATATACATATACATACATATACCAAGGCTTTTTCCCCTTACTAGGGAGGTAGCCAAAAAGGAAAAGGCATAAAATCATTCCCACCCATTCCATCCCTGAAAACACTCCACACCCCTCCACCCTCCCTCCCATCTTAGCACCTCCTGGATGACGGGTCATCCCTGCACCCTGTCCACTGCCCTGGGTCAGAAGCAGTGTCGCAAGACACAGCACATCCACAGCAAGGCCGCTTCATTAAATCGGCGACCCCCCCCCTCTCCGTCCCCCCATATAAGGGAGAGGACGGGGGGAATTCCCCTCGGGCTGCGTCAAAATTTTGCTCACACACACTACCTCACCCCCCATCCCCCCGTCCATTCCACCTCATGCATCACAAGATCTTCTATATACAACCATTCTCCATTCACCCCTGTCTTCTGTCCTCTCCCGTCCTTCCTCAACAGACATTCCTCTCTTCCCCAAAGCCCCCTTCACCCCATCCATCCATCTCATCCTAGGACGTCCCATCATGTTCACTCCCTCCACATCTGCCTTCCATACCTCCTTTACTAGTCTTTCTTCACTCATTCTTTCCATGTGTCCAATCCATCCTAATACTCTTTCATCAACCCTATCTCCCAACTCCCTTTCCACCCCTGTTCTCCTCCTCACCTCTTCATTTCTCACTCTATCTAGCCTAGTAACCCCCATCATACTTCTCAGACACTTCATCTCAAACACATTCAAGCTCCTTCTCTCTTCCTCTCTTATGTTCCATGTTTCTGCTCCATACAGTGCTGTTGGCACAATCACTCCTTCATACAGTCTCCTCTTAGCATCCATTCCCAAATTTCTATTCCCAGCTTACCTTCCACCAAAAAATGATCTGATATTCCCCCACCCTCTCCCCTTAGCACATGTACATCCTTAACTCTTCCTATCATAATCCTATTTACCACTACATAATCCATTAGCGCTCTATCTACCACCCTTCCCACCACCACCCTCTCCCAAAATAATAATAATAATAATAATTCCGGCAGTCGTCCCCGGATTCGAACCAAAGCCTGTGAGATCACCGTCACTGGTGATTCTATTGACACACACACACACATATACACACACACACACACACACACACACACACACACACACACACACACACACACACACACACACACACACACACACACACACACACACACACACACACACACACACATATATATATATATATATATATATATATATATATATATATATATATATATACATATATATATTTATATATACATATATAGATACATATATGTATATATGGAAATTGGTATGTTATAACACATTTGTAAATGTTCGCTATAAACCCACTATCGGAGAAATAATATCGGAAGTACAGGAAAACTGTATATTTCAACTACTATCTGTAGTCCTCTTCAGCAAAATAGTTACAAGAAGTTCAAGTTCAAGTATATATGAGGTAGTGAGGGGTACATAAAAGGGGATGGGCAAAAGTGGGGGGATTCAGGTTACATGCCCTTGATATGGTTGGGTCAAGGAAGGACAGTTGGTGGTATTTTTAGAAAGGTAGTAAATGTACACCGGAGGAATGATGTGGACCAAAACTCCGGGGTATATAGATTGCCTTATAAAGACTGTGATGATGCCTATTGGGGCCAAACTGTGATTAAAGGAACATAAAAAATCCATAAAATATGGACAAATTAACTCCGCTGTGTTCCTTTATGCCAGCCAAAAAGACCACACATTAGATTGGGATAATGCATCAATTATTTTTAAATCACACTGTAGCTATCGTAGGAAAATTGTAGAATCTTCTTTAATAAAACATTATCCTAACTTCAATTCCTCAAAAGGTCAGTGGCCCCCAGATTGTATTACGAAGTTAGCAGTCAACAAATAGATGTCAAGAGTGGTTGGACAAAATACCACCAACTGTCCTTCCTTGACCCAACCATATCAAGGGCATGTAACCGGAGTCCCCCCACTTTCCCCATCCCCTTTTATGTACCCCTCACTACCTCATATATACTTGTACTTTAACTTCTTGTAACTATTCTGCTAAAGAGGACTACAGGTAGTAGTCGAAATATACAGTTTTCCTGTACTTCCGACATTATTTCTCCGATAGTGGGTTTATAGCGAACATTTACAAATGGATGGGGTAGTGCGAGAGGTAAATGTAAGGGTAGTGGGTCAGGGATTGGAGATGGTTAAGGAAAATGGAGAAAAGTGGGAGGTGAGCCAGCTGTTGTTTGCGGACAACACTGCGCTTGTGGCAGGGTCAGAGGAAGGATTTGAGGAAGCTGGTGGCAGAGTTTGGGAGTGTATGTGATAGAAGAAAGCTAAAGATAAATGTGGGTAAAAGTAAGATGATGAGATGTACAAGGGGTGAAAGTGGCAGTAATTATGGAGGTGAGCATTAAGGGAGAGCAACTGGAGGAAGTGGATAGTTTTAGATACTTGGGTGCAAATGTGGCAGGAAAAGGTGGAGTGAAGGTGGAGGTAGAATGTAGATTGAGAGAAGCGAGTAAATGCCTTGGTGGATTAAAGAGTGTAATGAGGAATAGACATTTGGGAATGGATGCGAAGAGGAGACTGTATGAAGGAGTGATTGTGCCAACAGCACTGTATGGGGCAGAAACGTGGAACATAAGAGAAGAAGAGAGAAGGAGTTTGAATGTGTTTGAGATGAGGTGTCTGAGAAGTATGGTGGGGGTTACTAGGATGGATAGAGTGAGAAATGAGGAGGTGAGGAGGAGAACAGGGGTGAAAAAGGATTTGGGAGATAGGGTTGAAGAAAGAATATTAGGATGGTTTGGACACATGGAAAGAATGAGTGAAGAAAGACTAGTAAAAGAGGTATGGAAGGCAGATGTGGAGGGAGTGAACATGAGGGGACGTCCTAGGATGAGGTGGATGGATGGGGTGAAGGGGGCTTTGGGGAAGAGGGGAATGTCTGTTGAGGAAGGAAGGGAGAGGACGGAAGACAGAGGTGAGTGGAGAATGGTTGTATATGGATGATGTTGTGACTGCATGAGGAGGAATGGGCGGGGGGTGGGGGGGTGGGTTAGTATGTGTGAGTAAATTTTGACGCAGCCCGAAGGGATTTCTCCCCGTCCTCGCCTTATATGCAAAGGGGGACGGAGAGGGGGGGTCGCCGATTAAATGAAGCGGCCTTGCTGTGGATGTACTGTGTCTTGCGACACTGCTTCTGACCCAGGGCGGTGGGCAGGGTGCAGGGATGACCCGTCATCCAGGAGGTGCTCAGATGAGAGGAAGGGTGGGAGGGGTGTGGAGTGTATTTAGGGATGAAATGGGTGGGAGTGTTTTTATGCCTTTCCCTTTTTGGCTACCTCCCTTGGAAGGGGGAAAAAGCCTTGGTATATGTATGTATGTATTATTATTATATATACACACATATATATATATATATATATATATATATATATATATATATATACTAAAAACAAATTTTAAAAGAAAATGAATACCCTAAGAAGAGCAGGGCTAGGCTTATAATAAATTTCCAGAAAATGAAAGTTATCAAATGGCATCCATTAAACATTTTAAGTCAAACTGTGATCAGGATCCTATCAAGTCTTTAGTTATAATGATAAGTAAAAAAGAGTGAAACTAACACAGAATATTTATTAAAATTAGATAGATGGTCTAAGGACATGAGGAGACGACTACAATTCAGATTGGATAGAATGATCTAGTGACAAAATAAAAGTTTATCAGGTTACTAAGTTGATAGCCTTTTGCATTGTTGATACAAAATTGTGATTAAATAACTGCAAAAAAAGCTGTATAAAAACCGCAAACAAACAATTGTAATAAATGGGGGCACAAAGGAGAGGAGTGTTATTATTCAAATATTTGTAGAAACTGCAAATATGAGGGTCATGATGAATATTATTGTAGAAACTCACGTTTCTGTTTGCTTCACCAGAGGATACGACACAGAACACACGGTTTTAGAACAGTACTATTTTTTATATTTACCCAGAAACATGGGTGAAAGAAACCATCAGCATCAAAGACAATTGTAGGACGTCTCATTTCGGGAAGAGTGATCAATAAACCTATTCAAATATTTATTGATACAGGACATGTAGTTAATGTTATAGCTAGCAAAATTTTAAACCAATTGAAACCAGGAGTGAAAATCTTAGAACCAATTCATTACTCACTGCAAGGAGTAACTGGAAGTCAGTTAAAAACATTAGGTAAGGTTGAATTAATGGTCATCTGATATAAATATGAGCATTTGCACATTCCAGTGGTAGTTGTAGAAGAATCTGTTTTCCCAGTAGATTTATTGATAGGATTTGCAACTATGATAAAAGAGGGTATGATCATATGTCCTGTTGAGATAGGGATCTTGGTGAAATCACAGTTAATCCCATTTTTAGATAAACCATACTTATAGCCAGTAACAATAATCAGAGAATCTCTTGAAATAGATACGAAAGATATCAGTGATATGTTAGATAGTGGGGCAGATGTTCAAGATATCCCAGAAAAGACTAATTCATCAACTTTGAAAAAGGTTTGCTAATTGTGAATGGTGGCGTAATAAAGTCGATAATATTACACTCCAGAGCAATTTACAGGAAAGATTTGCAGTTGAAAGGAGTCGCTGTGGTTTCTGAAAATCTAACCATCCCAGAATAAATTAGATTGAAAGGGTTGAAATTAAACTCAGGGATCTACAAGACAAATAAGAACATTGTAGAGATATTAGTGATCAGTACTTTGAATAAAGACATAGTCCTAAGCAAAGAAACACAAATAAGATGTTTTTAAGTTTATGCAAAACTCATTAAGGTTTTAAATGAGAGGAGGTGGAATCACCAATTTTATCAATCTGATCAATTCAGGAAGAAACAGATTTGGGAGAGAAGTGTGTGTGTGTGTGTGTGTGTGTGTGTGTGTGTGTGTGTGTGTGTGTGTGTGTGTGTGTGTGTGTATGTGTGTGTGTGTGTGTATGTGTGCGTGCGTGCGTGTGTGTGTGTCTGTGTGTGTGTGTGTGTGTGTGTGTGTGTGAGTGTGTGTGTGTGTGTGTGTGTGTGTGTGTGTGTGTGTGTGTGTGTGTGTGTGTGTATGTGTGTGTGTGTGTGTTTGTGTGTGTGTGTGTGTGTGCATTTATATCATATATCCTTACTTTTACCCTCAATTACTTTCAACTTTCTCCTATCGCATACCATCCCACAGTATATCACTAACTCCCTTAAATCTTCATCTGACCCTGCCACTTGCGTAGTGACGTTATCAAACAACAACTGGCTGACCTCCCACTTTTCTACATTTTCTTCGACTATATCAAGTCCCCTGCCCATTACCCTCTTATATACCTCCCGGACCACCCTATCAATGTATACATTGAACAACCACGGCGATATGACATATCCCTGTCGCAGTCCAACATTTACTTCAAACCACTCGCTCTCTCTGTTTTCCATTCTAAAATAAGTTGTACTACTCTCGTAAAATCTCTTGACTGCCTTTATCAACTTTCCTTTAATCTCATATATCTTCAAAACCTCCCGCAGTACCTGCCTATTTACCCTGTCATAAGTCTTTTCTAAATCCATAAAGGATAAATAATATCGTTATCCTTGTGCTAAAGTTTTCTCACATATATTCTTTACTACACAAACCTGACCCACGCAATTCTTACCTTACCAAATTAAAACCTTTTAATCTAATTGATTCTGTGATGGTTAAAATTTCAGTCCACAGCGACTCCTTTCAACTGTACTCCTACCTTGTTAATTGCTCTAGAGTGTACTAATGTCGACTTTATTACGCCACCTTCCACAATTAGCAAAGCTTTGTTTGAAATAGATGAATTAGTCATTTCTGGGTTCACTATATGAGAATTGATTTTCTGTTAGTCTGATCCGCTCTGCCCCGATATCTAACCTATCATTGTTATCTTCCCTATCTATTTCAAGTGATTCTCTGATTACTGATACTAGCTCTAGGTCTGGTTGATTTGAAATGGGAAAAATTGCAATTTCACTAAAATTCCTATCTCATCAGGAAATATGATCACACTCTCTTTTCTCAAATCCTATCAACAAATTTCCTGGGAAAACAGATTTTTCTTCAACTATCACTGGAATGTGCAAATGATGATTTTTATATAAGGTGCCCTCCAATTCAACCTTACCTAATGTTTTTAACTGACTTTCAGTTACTCCTTGCAATGAGTACTGGATTGTTTCCAAGATTTTAACTCCTGGTTTCAATTGGTTTAAAACTTTGCTAGCTATAACATTAACTACAGGTCCTGTATCAATAAATATTTGAATAGGTTTATTGAACACTTCCCGAAATGAGAGGTCCTACAGAAATTCTTCCAATCGTTATAGTCAGTTAAATTTGCGTTTGATTTTGGTTCTTTCTTTCACCCTCCTATCACTCTTGTCCCTAACACAATACTGTCTGCATTTCTATGGTTAGCTCTGTAGTGTTTTATTCTGTGTCAGGGGGTTTTCCTCTTGTTTCTGGGTGAACAAATAAAATTGTCATTGTTCTATAATCCTGTGTTCTATGTCCTATCCTCTGGTAATACAAATAGAAAAGTGGGTTTCTACAATGATATTCACCATGACCCTCATATGTGCACTTTCTACAAATAGTTTTATAATAACACTCTTGTGCTTCATGCCCCCCTTTATTACATTTGTAACTTTCAATTCTAGCATTCCTTGATGTGCTTCTAACTCTGTGTTTAGATACTCTATTTCTGTAATCGCTTCTAGAATTCCTAGTTTCTTTCTGTTGTTGCACTGTCATTACATATGGACTAATTGCTTTAGTTTTACCATAACCTTGAGGAGGGTAATCTATACCCTCTAAATCTTTTATGCAGTTATTTAATAAAAATGGTGTATTAACAATCCAAATGCTATCAACTTAGTAACCTGAGAAACTTTTATTTTGTCACTAGATCTTTATAGCAAATCTGAATCCTTCAACATATAACTCAGGTCCTTAGACCATCTGTCTAATTTTGCTAAATATTCTGTGTTAGTTTCACTGTCATCACATATGGACTAATTGCTTTAGTTTCACTATAACCTTGAAAGTAATCTATCTTCCCTAAATCCATTGTTTGTTTGAGATCTTTATACAGCTTTTCTGTAGTTATTTAAACAAAATTGTGTATTCACAATGCAAATGCTATCAACTTAGTAACCTTAGGCACTTTTATTTTGTCACTAGATCTTTCTATCTAATCTGTCCTTTAGCATATAAATCATGTTCTTAGACCATCTGTCTAATCTTGCTAAATATTCTGTGCGTTTCACTTGTATTTACTTTGTTTATCATTCTAACAAAAGACTTGATAGAATCCCGATGACACTTTAACTTAGAATGTTTAATGAATGCCTTATAAACTTCATATCGGTTGATATATTCCATTTGCTGAAAATTTATTATAAGCCTAGCCCTATCCTTCTAAAGAACTACATTTTCTTTTAAAGCTTCTATTTTCTTTTCTTTTTTTCGTCTGTTATATTTTTAGTGACAATTAAACTGTCGACCAAACTGAGAAACCTATTAACTCCCATTGTATTTTCTTCTTCTTCCCCTGAAAATCTGAGAATGTTTATATTCGAGGTATGAACCTCATGTCTTAACACTGTTGTCATACCTTCAGTGTTTTTAAAATAAATTTGAATCGACTCCCTCCTTTGTAGCCGTCCTCACACGTACGTCAACCTCGTCTTTCTAGTTGTCCTCTCGTAGTCCTCTTGTTCACAGCTGCTTGTAGTCGTCCCCTCGTACTCAGCATGCAATGCGCGGTTGTGGTTGCGTGCACGGAGTGGTTGTGGTTACGTGCACGGAGTTGTTATGTGCACTGCGTGATCCTGTAGATTAGTGTACCCGGACACTCGTAGCCGTATCTTGCACTAAGTTTTGTAGATGTAGTATTTCTCACTAATTTCAATCACCAGCCTCTTCGTTAGTAGCGCTACGTTTCATCTGTTTCATCGCACAGCTACCGCCAATGTTAGCTCCGTCACTCTGTTCCCTTCTCTGGTCCCCCTTCACTCCTCTGTGTTGTCGTCACTATGTGCCGTGTTTCTCTCGTGCATTTATTTTCTTACAGTACGTCTTTTATTTTCTACTTTCTTCTCACCACTATCTTTTTTACGTATGATTATTCACTCCCTATTTTCATTCGTAGGTTGTTTCAGTTATTATTACTCTAAGAGAGGGGAATTAAACGGAGCTTAATTTTCTTTCTTTTCTTCCCGAATATATACACATGGTTCTCTGAGTTACCCCGTGGGACTCCCGTCAAGAATCCTCAATTTGTTTACTAGGTCAGGTTTGCAATGACGTCATGATTTCTTTAGTCCAATGATCTTTACTTTCATATTTAAGATCCTCCCCTAAGGGCATGATTTTACTCTCGTGAACCAATTGAATGTTTTCCTCCCCCACCTTTTCTCCAATAATAAAGGCTTACAAACCCCATATACAATACTGCTTACTCAAGCAATCTCGAAATCAATGCACACCTAACTAAGCATACATATGATTACATCAGCATAAAAATGAACATTATTCAGCAATGAAATCGGGACCCCGTCGGCTGTTTGTAAACATTTAGTCAGGGAGCGAGGTTTTGCAATTCCTTCGCCTACGAACTGTTGTTTGTCAAACACGCAACTCAGAGACATTAAATTCTCTCCACCTAACCCTATACCTACTTTATTAGCCTACCTATATATAGTCTACGAGCCTCTCAGGCTTAAAGACAAGTGTAGTGAGATTCGGGAAGAAAAAAAAATAAGATCTATTTAATTCCCCTCTCCTATACAAGTGGCCTTCCTACAGATGAAGGCACAGAGTCTTCCCACAGATGAAAATGGTGAGTGACTAATCATACTAACAAAGACAGTAGTGAAAGGAAAATAGAAAGTAAAAGCATGAAAGAAAGACGGAACATAAAGACGACAACAGAGTGGTAAAAGGGATCACAATACTTTCGCCATATCCCTTTATTTTATTAATGGACTAGATGATAAAGAATGTTAAAGAGGGGGAGAGGAACACTACAGAATCAATGGAATTTACCTACACAGATGATATAATCAGTGTTGAATCATCGCCGCACCCCCTAGTTAAATCCTTAAAATTGTGGTACACGGTATTCAAAAACCACGGGCTAAAACTGAATCTAGGTAAAACTGAAATGGTGGTAGTAAGCAGGAAAGAAGAAATACCTAACATGGAGATCAAGGGTGCATCAATTGAACAGAAGGAATCCGTAAATTGTTTAGTAGTCATCTATGATGGCATAGCAAACCATTCAGGTGCAGTAGATGCTAGACTCTCTAAATATAACCAGAATG